>NW_025749123.1:0-27374 GCF_021184085.1 Oncorhynchus gorbuscha
CTGCTGATTGCCTACTTAAAAATACTGTAATATTCACAAAACAACACCCATTGTCTTATACCCATGTCTGTGATCTGGCTGTAATCGTTTAAGACTGTCTGAGAGATATATGAAAGCGGAGGAAAACATCAGGGATGACCACGCAATAATTGTGTATGATCTTTTATGTAGAAAAACCCTTAAGAATATTTTCCACCAAGTTACTTCATTCCTCAGTGGCAACATGTACAGACACAAACATGGCGAATGGGATACAGTTGTATTTTCAGTGGGATAACACATTTTTATTATCTCAAAGACACCAGAATGCCTTTCCAAGGGTTCTTGAGTGTTCTTGAGTGATCCAGCCTGACAAGTCCTGACTTAATTTTGCATGAAAATCAGAGAGAAGTTAAGAATATTTCTGTCCATCAATGACCACCACGCAAATGTATTGAGCTTGAGCAATTTTGACAGAAACAGGAACCACAATCACAAGTATATCCGGTAACAAAATAACAAATCAACCTATCAGAGACTTTAAACGGTAGAGCCACAATCCAATTGTACAGGTTCAACAGGTCAATTTGACAACCAGAGGCATAATGTTAAACCATCCAACAGTTTGGTTTAATTGTATCTGTATTAGGCCTGTCTTATAGCCTGTATTTTGGTCTGAGTGACTCCAAGATGCTTGTTTCATATTATTTATTTACCGCTTCTGAGTGGCGCAGCATTCTAAGGTATTGCATCTCAATGCAAGAGGTGTCACTATAGTTCTTGGTATGATTGCAGGCTGTATCACATCCCGCTGTGATTGGGTGGCGCACAATTGGCCCAGCATCGTCCGGGTTTGGCCAGGGTAGGCCGTCATTGTCAATAAGAATTTGTTCTTAACTGACTTGCCTAGATAAATAAATGTTAAATAATAAAACATTTGTCACCTGCTCTTTGATTCACAATGCAACCACAAGGGTAGGCAGGGTAGCCTAGTGGTTAGAGCGTTGGACTAGTAACCGAAAGGTTGCTAGTTCAAATCGCCGAGTTGACAAAGTACAAATCTGCCCCTGAACAGGCAGTTAACCCACTGTTCCTAGGCTGTCATTGAAAATAAGAATTTGTTCTTAACTGACTTGCCTAGTAAAATAAAGGTAAAATTTTAAAAAATTAGTGTGGACCTAATAAAAATTTGAAGATATGTACTTATACCATTGAATACTTTTTTATTTGCTAGGAGGGCATTCTAGAGCGTGAATTATTTCCCTATAATGCTCTGTATTCATAGGTTGCACATCCGTCACTCGGCCGCATCCCAACAGCACACATACGGTCACGACTTCTGCCGAAGTCGATACCTCTCCTTGTTCGGGTGGTGCTCGACGGTCGACGTCACCGGTCTTCTAGTCATCATTGATCCATTTTTCATTTTCCATTGGTTTTGTCTTGTCTTCCTACACACCTGGTTTCAATCACATTCATTACCCGTTGTGTATTTAACCCTCTGTTTCCCATCATGTCTTTGTCAGAGATTGTTTCATGTTTCAGTTTCGTGTCGTTTGTATTTGGTGCGTGACGGTTCCTCTTACCCAATTTGTTTCGTTTGTATTTTATGGTTTTGGAGTTATGTTTTGTTTTATTAAATTACTCCATTTACCAAGTTTATTCTCCTGCGCCTGACTTCCCTGCCACTTATACGCACGTTTGTGACACATACATCTCGCCGACGTCGGCCTGGCAGCGGTATATCGTTTGTAGATCGACAGCGGTATATCGTTTGTAGATCGACAGCGGTATATCGTTTGTAGATCGACAGCGGTATATCGTTTGTAGATCGACAGCGGTATATCGTTTGTAGATCGACAGCGGTATATCGTTTGTAGATCGACAGCGGTATATCGTTTGTAGATCGACAGCGGTATATCGTTTGTAGATCGACAGCGGTATATCGTTTGTAGATCGACAGCGGTATATCGTTTGTAGATCGACAGCGGTATATCGTTTGTAGATCTACCACTAGTGGAAAAATGTCTTTGTCTATTCAGCTGTTTGATCCTTTGGGTGAAAAAACTTGGAGCTTTTATAGTGTGTCAATTTCTTACGGTTTATTTAGAACCTAACAACCGTCTCATGGCCGCTCAGCATCACAGAGTCGACTGTTGATCGTGTAGACACACTGGACGGAGGCTAACTACTGTTTAGTCGAAATTACACTATAGTGCCTGGAAATTGTTTTGTTTTTTAAACTAGGCAAGTCCGTTAAGAACAAATTCTTATTTATAATGACGGTCTACCAAAAGGCAAAAGGCCTCCTGCGAGGACGGAGGCTGGGATGAAAAAAATTATATATATATATATATATAGGACAAAACACACATCACAACTATAGAGACAACACTACATAAATAGAGACCTAAGACATCAACATAGTAAGGAAGCAACACATGACAACACAAAACATGGTACAAACATTATTGGGCACAGAACACAGCACAAAGGGCAAGAAGGTAGAGACAACAATACATCATGCAAAGCAGCCACAACAGTCATTAAGTGTCCATGATTGAGTCTTAGCATTTTTTTAAACCTTTATTTAACTAGGCAAGTCAGTTAAGAACAAATTCTTATTTTCAATGATGGCCTAGGAACAGTGGGATAACTGCCTTGTTCAGGGTCAGAACAACAGATTTTTACCTTTTCAGCTCAGGGATTTGATCTTGCAACGTTTCAGTTACTAGGCTACCTGATTGAGATAAAACTGTCCAGTTTGAATGTTTGTTGCAGCTCGTTCCAGTCGCTAGCTGCAGCGAACTGAAAAGACGAGCGACCCAGGGATGTTGTTGTCAAAGTAGTTAAATATTAAGTATGAAACAACTTTGCCTGCATTATCATGTTGTCAGATTTACGTTAAACTGAGGGCAATGTTGTTATTAGCTAGCTGTCACACCCTAATCGGTTTCACCTGTCTTTGTGCTTGTCTCCACCCCCCTCCAGGTGTTGCCCATCTTCCCCATTATACCCTGTGCATTTATATCTGTGTTCTCTGTTTGTCTGTTGCCAGTTCATCTTGTCAGGTCTTACCAGCGCGCTTTCCCATCTTCCTAAGTTTCTGTTTCCTAGTTTCCCCTGGTTTTGACCATTCTGTGTGCCCTGACCGCAAGCAAGCCTGCCTGCCGATCTGTACGTTAGTGATTCTGCCCTGGATTAGGGACCTCTGCCTGCCCTCAACCTGTATTTTGCCTGCCTCCTGTTTGGTCAATAAACATCTGAGTATCCGGGTCTTATCCTGAGTTCTGATACTACAAAAATTGCTAGCAATGCTAAGGATAGCTAGCTAAAATCTGATGGCCTCCCCTCAATTTTAGATAGCTAGCTAACATTATACTCTAAAGTCAATCTGGTGACATCAAAATGATGACAAAAGGGTTTTCCTGCTGATTATTTGAATCCTTTTGAATGGCATTGCATTTCTAAGCCACTGTAATGCACTGTTTAAATATTCATCAGCGTTCCTTGACGATGCATTGAATAGAATGCTCAGTTGGGCATCAGTTCAAAACAATATTGGGAGGAAACATGAAAACCATGAATATTTGCACGGTAGAATTCAATGGCTATAGTTAATTTTTACATGTTTTGTTTGAGCTGCTTTTGAAAGAAAGTTGAATTGAAAACAGTATTGGTATTGTTGAGTTCGATTTTCATAATAGCAAGCTAGGAGTGATTGGTTTGATTAGCTAAACTAGCAAGTCTTGTTTGGTTAGCACGCTAACTACTGTAGCTATCTAGTAAACTTGCAAGCTACTTCTTTCTTAGGTTAAATCGTGTTGTTGATTTGGCTCAAACGCTTGGTAGACATGAGACAGCTCAGCCTCCCGAGTGGCTCAGCGGTCTAAAGGAACTGCATTGCGGTACTAGAGGTGTCACTACAGACCTGAGTTTGACAACCGGCCGTGATCGGGTGTCCCATAGGGCGGCGAACAATTGGCCCAGTGTCGTCTGGGTTAAAGAAGGGTTTGGCCAGGGGGGCTTTACTTGACTCATCGCACTCTAGCGACTCTTTGTGGCGGGCCAGGCGCCTGCAGGGTGACCTCTGTTGTCAGGTGAACAGTGTTTACTCTGACACATTGGTGCCGGCTGGTTTCTGGGTTAAGCGGGTGGGTGTTAAGAAGCACGGTTTGGTGGGTCTTGTTTCGTAGGATGCATGACTCTACCTTCGCCCCCGCCTCCCAGGCCCATTGGAGTGTTGTATTGCAGCGATGAGACAAGGGGGTAAAATAAAAAAATAAGAGAACTCACTTTTTGCAAATCTATCCAACTAGCCATTTTGATGCAACATGATTACATCGAATAAGTCAGTTAAGTTACAAGGAAACCCTAATTTTGATTCAGCCTATTTTTGCCTGGAGGGAGGGAATACACTCCAGGGTGTGTAACTGTGGTTATTGTCATGGCTGTAGTGTCTGTTTGTTATTCAACTGTAAGAGGTGGGGCAGAAAGAGTATAAGACAGGACTGCAAGGGGCAGAGAGACACTCGTCTTCTACTGAGGTCCAGAAGACATCAAGACAACCAGGTATCAATCAGTCAGCATATTCCAACTATCAGAGGTAAGTTTGCTTTCGCTGAGCACATTCTCAGATGTATATAGGTGTGGACAGGTGTGTATGGCTGGACTGGTTGTTGCAAATAAGAGTAGATTGGTGGACAACTGTATAATGTGACATGCTAACAACACGGTTTATCTCATTTTCTAGAGGATGATGATCAGTGTGTGTTTTAAAATGCCATGCTCTATGTGGTTCAGTAAAGGATGAAGATCCAGAGTATGTTACTGCTGTTCGCTCTAGTGGGTGTCCTGTTAGCAAGCTCCCTTAATGAAGATAACGCTAAGGAAGGTATGTCTATTGTGTGCATGTGTGTGTGAGTGTGTACTATTACTCCTGGTTTTGATCTGAAATAATTTGATATGATGACAAATCTTACCCAAGAGGATAGTGCCATGGAGAAGGTGGAGAATGGACTTGTGAATGCCATTGCAGAAGATGAAGCACAACGTATGTACATATAGCTATCTACATGCATGCCAAAGAGAAGTTACTAGAGGTTTATAAAATTCCATGTCTCCTGTTGATTAGCATCATGGTTCAGACATCATCATCGTCGTCATGGACATCGTCATGGATGATGATGATGAGGTACCAGAATGGGGTCACGGACGATTCTTTCCTGGTCTCCATATGGAATCAACATAACTAACATTACTCTACAAAGCCCACATTCATCCATTCATGATGGCAATGTTGTATTGTGATCCTCCAATAAAATAGGACTTCCACACATACTTGTCTAGCAGTGTTTTTCATTCAGTGTTACAATGTTAACATGACCATACAATTTGGGTCGAGGTCGGGTGATTATGGAGGCCAGGTCATCTGATGCAGCACTCCATCACTCTCCCTGGTCAAATAGCCCTTACCCAGCCTGGAGCTGTGTTGGGTCATTGTCCTGTTCAAAACAAATGACAGTCCCACGAAGCACAAACCAGATGGGATGGCGTACCGCTGCAGACTGCTGTGGTAGCCATGCTGGTTAAGTGTGCCTTGAATTCTAAATAAATCACTGTCAGTGTCACCAGCAAAGCACCATCACACCTCCTCCTCCATACTTTACATTTGTGTATTTTTTATTTATTTAACCTTTATTTAACTAGGCAAGTAAGTTAAGAACAATCTTACTTTCAATAACAGCCTAGGAACAGTGGGTAAACTGCCTCGTTCAGGGGAAGAATGACAGATTTTTACCTTGTCAGCTCAGGGATTCGATTGTGCAACCTATCGGTCACTAGTCCAACACTCTAACCAGTATACCTGCCATCCCATTACATATGTAATCATGTAGTAACCAAAGTCTTAAACAAATTAAGACATATTTTAAATTTGCGAATCTTCTAAGCCACCTTTTGCCTTGATGACAGCTTTTCACACTCTTGGCTTTCTCTCAACCAGCTTCATGAGGAATGCATTTCAATTAACAGGTATTAACAGGTATGCCTTGTGAAAAGTTAATTTGCGGAATTTCTGGTCAGTCAACGTAAACAAATAAATAAATAATAAATAAAGCTTAACTTCTTGTTAATCCAGCCACTGTGTCAGATTTCAAAAAGGCTTTACTGTGAAAGCACACCATGCGATTATGTGAGGACAGACCCCGCATACAAAAGCATGAAAAACATATTTCAGCCAGGCAGGTGCGCCACGAAAATGTCAGAAATAGTGATATAATAAATGCCTTACCTTTGATGATCTTCTTCTGTTGGCACTCCAAAATCTCCCAGATACAATACAAATGGTCCTTTTGTTCAATCATGTCCTTCTTTATATCCATAAAAACTCAGTTTAGCTGGTGCGCTTCAGTCAATAATCCACCCAGTTTCCCTCCATCAAAATGAATACAAAATGAATCCCAAACGTTACTAATAATCTTTTCCAAACAAGTCAAACAAGTGTTTATAATCAAACCTTAGGTACCCTAATACGTAAATAAATAATAAAAATTTAAGACGGAGAATCGTTATTGTCTTTACCGGAGAAAAATACCAAAGAACGTGCTCTCTTCCACGCGCTTGGAAACACGACAGCCAAAATGGAAGCCACCTAGAAAAACTACAATTTCTGGCTCATTTTTAAAAAAAACAGCAAGAAACTCTTTCTAAAGACTGTTGACATCTGGTGGAAGGAGGATTTCGCCTCATAATAAAAGTGACAGCCAAAATTATTAAAAGTATGTCTGTGAGTAGAACAGAACTGATATGGCAGGAAAACCCCAGAGGACAAACCATACCCCCCCCCAAAAAAAAGAAATTCAGCCTACAAAACAGTGAAAGGCTGAATTTCTTTTGGGGGGGGGGGTATGGTTTGTCCTCTGGGGTTTGCCTGCCATATCAGTTCTGTTATACTCACATACGTACTTTTAATAATTTTAGAAACTTTAGAGTGTTTTCTATCCAAATTATATGCATATGTTAGCTTCTGGGCCTGAGTAACAGGCAGTTTTCTTTGGGCTTGCTTTTCATCCGTACATAAAAATACTGCCCCCTACCCAAGAGAGGTTAACTGCACTCTACTTTACTAATTTTTAACAAAATAACATTCATAGTTAAATATTTTCCCGAGAGACTCATCTCAATTTGCTTGCTGCTTGGCTAGATTAACATATGTATTTACCACTTTCTTTATTCATTTACCAGGTTTTTAGTTTCCTGAGAACTAATGATTGATATTGGCATATCATGTCACACAACACGCTGTTGCATGACATTACAGTTACACCAGATTGTTCATGCCAGAACACGCTCTAGGCCAGGTATTGAATTTGCATCATACATCAGATCCTCGTTCTACAGGATATTGGCAAGTTAAACATAATTATTTTCTGCTGAATTACAAGACAACATGGCAGCACACATAACACACTAGGGATTAATGCCAGAAACCGGGATCCTGAGGTTTCCTAACCAAGCTCCCTCTCGTTTCCTGTGAAAATTGAACTTTCCCCCAAAAATGGCTGATACACTATTTCTGCAAAAGTAATTGAGGAAATAGACATTCGCAAAATTGATCCTTAAGATGTTCCACTGACAATCGAGAGAGCACGTGATTGCCATGTTGATAAGCAGTCTCTCAGTCACATGAAAGGTCCAATGAATAACATTTTCTGATAATTCAAAACCTAGGAGGCTCATGGTTCTCACCCCCTTCCATAGACTTACACAGTAATTCTAACAACTTCTAGGGGATGTCCTCCAACCTATTAGAGCTCTTGCAGTCATGAACTGACATGTTGTCCACTCAATCAAAGAATCAGAGAATCATTCTAGTACTGAAAGCATAAGCTACAGCTAGCTAGCACTGCAGTACATAAAATGTGGTGAGTTGTTGAGTCAAAGAGAGAGAAACACAGTGGTTGAACAGTTTTGAACAAATTAATTTCTTTAAAAATGAAGTTAGAAGCTAGAGAAAGAGAGCGAGATAGCTATATTTAGTTGTACTTTTACTTGTATTTCTAGTATCTATGTTGGCTATGAAAGTTATTTTTGCTTGTTCACAGACAGCTGATATGTTCTGCACTGAAGTCCACAAATGAAGGGCAAAATGTGAACGCATAGATAGTTGCAAGAAGGAATACAACGATTAAAGTGATCAGGCTGTTTTCCTTTCTTTTTTTAAGGGATGGATCAGCTTCATTATTGCATATAGATTGTGGCTTTTATCAATGTAATTTCAATGCATCATTTCAAATCCCGCATAGATTTTTTAAAATAAAGAAATATATACATATATATATATATATATATATATATATATATATATATATATATATATATATATTTTTTTAATATATGTTCCTTTATTTTTTTCCCTACCCTACCACTCCTCCCTGAATTTGGAGTGAACTAATGGACGATGACACTTAATACTTATACTTCCAGCTTATAAATATATCAATATATCAACAGCATTGGAAGACATATGGAGAAGGCTAATGTACATTTTTATGTGGATTACACTATTCTCTACTCGAGTAGCAGCAGTTTGGCTTTTGAAAAAGCTCACAACTTGTAACATCATTCAACACATCATTCAACACAATCCGTCCGATCTGAAGCTTGTTCATAATTCCTCTAAAACAAATGCCTAGTATTTTCCAAAGCTAAACACTCTGAAACCAAGTCATTACTACCTCGGGTTGGACATTCCATAGAACAAGAAATAACATTACATTATTTGGGAGATCAGGTGGATGAGAAGTTGACCTTCACACCCCATGTAGAGAACCTTGTTGGTAAAAGCAAGCTGCGTATTGGGCAATTAAGAATTATGTTTTTCCTTTGCCACCATAAAATAGATGATTCATTGTACTTTTCCATCTGTGTTGGACTATAGTAATACTATTTAAGGTCAAGCCTCAATAAATACACTGAAGGCTCTTGACTGTATCATGTGATGTCTACATTGCTGTCGGGTGGACATAGCTAGCAACACACAGGCTATAACACTGGTACATTCTTATATAGAAAGCCATTTTAGAAAAACTTTAATTTTATCTGTTTTCTATTAGCCCAAAATTAAAACACTTACAAGCTCAGATACCAATCTTGTTTAAGCTAACAGTCCTGAACAAATGTACAGAGCTTGGAAGTATTTTCACTAATCAGTCCCCTTGTATTGGAATTCCCTCCAAGCCAACCTAAAACTCCAGGGTCTGGTGTCCCTAGAGAAGTTCAAAGCACAAATAGATTAACAAGTTGTTGAGACATTTAGTTGTTTCTAGTTTTTATCGATGTCACTCGTCGGCGTTGCCTTACTTAGGTAAGGATGTTGTTTTACCTGAAGCATTTTGATACCATAGTGAGCCTGTCTTTTGACGTATTGCATTCAGTTTTTTTCTGACCTGTGTTGTGTACATGTACATTACTGACGTGCAGCTTTTTATATAGATATATCTTCGTCTGGTTCATGTCATGGGGCTGTTTGTCTGAAACTGATGGGTTGAGTCTACCAGACGAGCTAAATTACTTCTATGCTCGCTTCGAGGCAAGCAACACTGAAGCATGCATGAGAGCATGTTCCGGACGACTGTGATTACGCTCTCTCATAGCGGATGTGAGTAAGACCTTGAAACAGGTGGATTACCAGGACGTGTACTCCGAGCGTGTGCTGACCAGCTGGCAAGTGTCTTCACTGACATTTTCAACCTGTCCATGACCGAGTCTGTAATACCAACATGTTTCAAGCAGACAGCCATAACTGTGCCCAAGAACACCAAGGTAACCTGACAAAATGACTACCGACCCGTAGCACTCACATTTGTAGCCATGAAGTGTCATTTGAAAGGCTGGTCATGGCTCACATCAACACCATTATCCCAGAAACCCTAGACCCACACCAATTTGAATACTGCCTCAATAGATCCTCAGATGATGCAATCTCTATTGCACTCCACACTGCCCTTTCCCATCTGGACAAAAGGAACACCTACGTGAGAATGCTATTCATTGATTACAGCTCAGCGTTCAACACCATAGTGCCCTCAAAGCTCATCACTAAGTTAAGGTCCCTGGGACTAAACACCTCCCTATGAAACTGGATCATAGGCTTCCTGACGGGCCGCCCCTAGGTGGTAAGGGTAGGTAACAACACATCTGCCACGTTGATCCTCAACACGGGGGGCCCTCAGGGGTAAGTGCTCAGTTCTCTCCTGTACTCCCTGTTCACCCATGATTGCATCCTGTCTCAGCCTCCAGTATTTATGCTGCAGTAGTTTATGTGTCGGGGGGCTAGGGTCAGTTTCTTATATCTGGAGTACTTCTCCTGTCCCATTCGGTGTCCTGTGTGAATCTAAGTGTGCGTTCTCTAATTCTCTCCTTCTCTTTTTCTTTCTCTCTCTCGGAGGACCTGAGCCCTAGGACCATGCCCCAGGACGACCTGACATGATGACTCCTTGCTGTCCCCAGTCCACCTGGCCGTGCTGCTGCTCCAGTTTCAACTGTTCTGCCTTCTTATTATTCGAACATGCTGGTCATTTATGAACATTTGAACATCTTGGCCATGTTCTGTTATAATCTCCACCGGGCACAGCCAGAAGAGTACTGGCCACCCCATATAGCCTGGTTCCTCTCTAGGTTTCTTCCTAGGTTTTGGACTTTCTAGGGAGTTTTTCCTAGCCACCGTGCTTCTACACCTGCATTGCTTGCTGTTTGGGGTTTTAGGCTGGGTTTCTGTACAGCACTTTGAAATATCAGCTGATGTACAAAGGGCTATATAAATAAATTTGATTTGATTTGATTCATGGCCAAGCACGACTCCAACACCATCATTAAATTTGCCGATGACACAACATTGGTAGGCCTGATCACCGACAACGATGAGACAGCCTATGGGAGGAGGTCATAACCTGGCAGTATGGGGCCAGGATAACAACATCTACCTCAACGTGATCAAGACAAAGGAGAAGATTGTGGACTACAGGAAAAGGAGGGCCGAGCACGCCCACATTCTCATCGACAGGGCTGTAGTGGAGCAGGTTGAGAGCTTCAAGTTCCTTGGTGTCCACATCACCAACAAACTATGGTCCAAACACAACAAGACAGTCGTGAAGAGGGCAAAACAATGCCTATTCCCCTTCAGGAGAATTAAAAGATTTTGCATGGGTCCTTAGATCCTCAAAAAGTTAAACAGCTGCACCATCGAGAACATCCTGATTGGTTGCATCACTGCCTGGTATGGCAACTGCGATTGGTTGCATCACCGCCTGGTATGGCAACTGCTAGGCCTCCGACCTCAAGTTGGTACAGGGGGTTGTGCATACAGCCCAGTGCATCACTGGGGCCAAGCTTCCTGCCATCCAGGACATCTATACCAGGCGGTGTCAGAGGAAGGCTCGAAGGATTTCCAAAGATTCCAGCCACCCTAGCTGTTTTTTTATTGATACTGCTTAATTATTTGTTCGTTATCTATTTTTCATCTTTTTGTTTTTTGTAATTTTTTTACATCCATTTCTTTATTGTAAATACTTTCTTAACCAACAATGTCGTTTTAAGAAAAATAAGTGTTAAGGGCTCGTAAGTAAGCATTTCACTGTAAGGTCTACCTACACCTGTTGTTTTCGGCCTATGTAACAAATACAATATGATTTGACGCTGCTGTCTTGTTCCAGGTCTCTCTTGAATATGAGATATATATATTTTTTTAACGAGACTAACCTGGTTAAATAAAGTTTCAATAAAATAAATAAAAGGTGCAATGATTGGATTCAAAAATGTGTTATGAATGGATTATGGATACAGCCTTAAAATAAAGTGCTTACCACCATTTATAAATTCAAGTCTATTCAAGCTCCAGGTCACAAATTCAGTTGAAATAACTAGGAAACCACAATATTGACAGAGGTTTTGCCTGGAGAGAGGTCATAAACTTCAGGCTGTGCATGATTGCGGTTATCGCCATGGGAGTAATGTCATTTTGCTTGTTAATCGGCTGTGAGAGGTGTGGATGGGTGGGGCAGGTACAGTAGCAGAAAGAGTATAAAACAGGGCTACAGAGGGCAGAGAGACACCACACTACTACTGACATCCAGAAGACATCGTCCAGATAAACAGCCATCAATCAGACAGCATCATCCAACTGAAAGAGGTATTTTTGTTTTCACTGAGAATCTTCTTTGCAAAGGTGTATGTATATAGAAGTGGGCAGGTGTATACAAGTGGACAGGTAGGAATGGATGGAGAGGTGTAGGTGGACGTGTGTGTGTGTGTTAACAAGTTGTGCTCTATGTGCTTTAGTAAAGGATGAAGATCCAGAGTATGTTACTGCTGTTCGCTCTAGTGGGTGTCCTGTTAGCAAGCTCCCTCAATGAAGATAACTCTGAGGAAGGTATGTCTTGTTTGTAAATGTGTACTACTTTACTGCTCGTGTTTAATCTGATAAAATCTAGTCAAATTAAAAATATTTCTTCCTCAGCTCTCCTGCAGGAGGATGATGTAAAAAATGAAAAGGCTGCCTTTTTGGCAAAGTTGGCAACTCTGAAGACCATCCCCTCAGAAGATGAAGCACCATGTGAGCCATCTATCTATTTATTTAAAAATATATATTTTACCTTTATTTAACCAGGCAAGTCAGTTAACCTCTTAAGACCACCCGACACGCAGGCGTGCCATCTAGCCATCTGGAAATGCAAATGCGCTAAGCTAAATGCTAATACCACTCGTTAAAACTCAAACGTTCATTAAAGCACACATGCAGGGTACTGAATTAAAGCTACACTCGTTGTGAATCCAGCCAACAAGTCAGATTTTTAAAATGCTTTTCGGCGAAAGCATGAGAAGCTATTATCTGATAGCATGCAACACCCCGAAATACCTGAAGGGAACGTAAACAAAATGATTAGCATAGCCGGCGATACACAATGACGGCCTGGGAACAGTGGGTTAACTGCCTGTTCAGGGGCAGTGTCTGTCTGTCTGTCTGTCTGTCTGTCTGTCTGTCTGTCTGTCTGTCTGTCTGTCTGTCTGTCTGTCTGTCTGTCTGTCTGTCTGTCTGTCTGTCTGTCTGTCTGTCTGTCTGTCTGTCTGTCTGTCTGTCTGTCTGTCTGTCTGTCTGTCTGTCTGTCTGTCTGTCTGTCTTAGCAACAGTAAATTGTCAACGGGAGGTTAGCAGAGGGTGGTAGGAAATGTGGAGGGAGTAACATGGCTAACTCGATCTCTACTGTTAATTAGCATCATGTTCCGTAGAGGGAAAATATTTTTTAAATGGTAGTCAAATACTGGTCTTACAACAGTAAGTTTAAAAGGTAGTCACTTATAATTGTGATATGTTTTGAAAATGTTGGAGTCATTTTCAAATGTTTAGCTTTAAAAAAAAAGGTATGTTCCATAATGATGATTTAAAACTGTATTCAACAGTTTGGGGAGCGCTTTGGAACGTAGCCAAGGACCTTATTGGGTGAGAAGCGACCAGCATGGGGATGCCAAGGATCCTTTTCAGTCTCCATATGGAATCAGCTATCACCTCTGAAGTCATCACTAACATTACCTCAGTGAATCATTCCAACATCCATCCATCAATGATTGTCAAAAAAAATAACAGTAATACAGTTAATTGGTACTTTGGTTCTGAGAAGAACTCATCAACATTCTGAAGACTATATGTTTTATCCATAAACATGTCCTGACACATGATAGTTGATTGGTCAACATAGTGGATAAATAATTGTATGGTTGTATGGTTGACTTGTCATATTGTGATCCTCCAATAAACTATCAAGCATAAGACATGTTTAGTCGTTTTTTTATTAATCTTACATGTTTAGCAGTGTTTCAATTACATCATACATGTTTCATAATATTGTTTTATTTCGTGTTTCTATTCAGTGTGAACAATGTGAACTTGACCATAATACAGATGCAGTGCATGCAGAGCAAATTACATCAGATTGAGCAGTAATAGTAGTACTCATATCCACACACACACACTAGACTTACCGTCTTGAGAGTGAGCTTGATAACAGCAGTAACATATCCTGGATATTCTAATAAACTACATCCTGAATTCAAAATGGGGAAAAAAACATGTGTCACTTATCTACACACATTACCCCCACAATGACAAAGTGAAAACATGTTTATAGGTATTTTTGCTAATTTATTGAAAATGAAATACAGAAATATCTCATTTACATAAGTATTCACAACAAATGTTGGAATCACAGTTGGCAGTGATTTCAGAGTCTTTCTGGATAGGTCTCTAAGAACTTGCACACCTGGATTGTACAATATTTGCCAATTATATTCTTTTCTGGATTCTTCAAGCTCTGTCAAATTGGTTGTTGATCATTGCTAGACAACCATTTTTAAGTCTCACTATAGATTTTCAAGCAGATTTAAGTCAAAACTGTATCTCGGCCACTCAGGAATATTCACTGTCTTCTTGGTAGGCAACTCCAGTGTAGATTTGGCCTGGTGTTTGATGTTATTTAGTTAATTAATAACTTCCCCATGCTTTTTTTCTATCCATGTACCAATATGTGCCCTTCTTTGTGAGGCATTGGAAAACCTCCCTGGTCTCTGTGGTTGAATTTATGTTTGAAATTCACTGTTCGACTGAGAGACCTTACAGATAATTGTATGTGTGGGGTACAGAGATGAGGTAGTCATGTAAGAATCTATTATTACACACAGAGTGAGTCCATGCAACTTATTATGTGACTTAATTGTCATGCAGGTGAAAGAGGACCCAAAAGCGACTTAACAGAAACAGAGTTTATTCAAGTCCAACCAGAAAACGACAAATCCTGAATCCTTAACAGGAAATGTCCAAACAGGGAATAACAGAAATCCTCTAGTCTGTAGAGGGGAATAACAGGAGAAGCGGCCACAGACTGCAGGTCGCTTCGGGTAGGCGCAGGCCGTAGCTGACAGAGACACCTGCTCACACGCAGCATCTGATGAAGGCAAAAACACGACAGGACAGGGCGATACACAATCACAGCACGGTGAATACTAAACAAGGAACCGACGGGACAGGAACGGAACACAAAGGAAGAAATAGGGACTCTAATCAGGGGAAAGGATCGGGAACAGGTGTGGGAAGACTAAATGATTGATTAGGGGAATAGGAACAGCTGGGAGCAGGAACGGAACGATAGAGAGAAGAGAGAGCGAGAGAGTGAGAGAGGGAGGGGGAGAGAGAGGGATAGAAAGAGGGAAAGAACCTAATAAGACCAGCAGAGGGAAACGAATAGAATGGGGAGCACAGGGACAAGACATGATAATAAATGACAAACATGACAGTACCCCCCCACTCACCGAGCGCCTCCTGGCGCACTCGAGGAGGAATCCTGGCGGCAACGGAGGAAATCATCGATGAGTGAACGGTCCAGCACGTCCCGAGACGGAACCCAACTCCTCTCCTCAGGACCGTAACCCTCCCAATCCACTAAGTATTGGTGACCCCGTCCCCGAGAACGCATGTCCATGATCTTATGTACCTTGTAAATAGGTGCGCTCTCGACAAGGACGGGAGGGGGGAGGGAAGACGAACGGGGGTGCGAAGAAAGGGCTTAACACAGGAGACATGGAAGACAGGATGGACGCGACGAAGATGTCGCGGAAGAAGCAGTCGCACAGCGACAGGATTGACGACCTGGGAGACACGGAACGGACCAATGAACCGCGGAGTCAACTTACGAGAAGCTGTCGTAAGAGGAAGGTTGCGAGTGGAAAGCCACACTCTCTGGCCGCAACAATACCTTGGACTCTTAATCCTGCGTTTATTGGCGGCTCTCACAGTCTTCCCCGCAGACAAAGGCAGACCGGTAATGAAGTCTAAGGCGATGTGAGACCATGGTCGAGAAGGAATGGGAGCGGTCTGAGACGACCGGCAGGAGGAGAGTTACCCGACTTAGTCTGCGCGCAGTCCGAACAAGCAGCCACGAAACGGCGCGTGTCACGCTCCTGAGTCGGCCACCAAAAGCGCTGGCGAATAGACGCAAGAGTGCCTCGAACACCGGGATGACCAGCTAACTTGGCAGAGTGAGCCCACTGAAGAACAGCCAGACGAGTGGAAACAGGAACGAAAAGGAGGTTACTAGGACAAGCGCGCGGCGACGCAGTGTGCGTGAGTGCTTGCTTAACCTGTCTTTCAATTCCCCAGACTGTTAACCCGACAACACGCCCATAAGGAAGAATCCCCTCGGGATCAGTAGAAGCCACAGAAGAACTAAACAGACGGGATAAGGCATCAGGCTTGGTGTTCTTGCTACCCGGACGGTAAGAAATCACAAACTCGAAACGAGCGAAAAACAACGCCCAACGAGCTTGACGGGCATTAAGTCGTTTGGCAGAACGGATGTACTCAAGGTTCTTATGGTCTGTCCAAACGACAAAAGGAACGGTCGCCCCCTCCAACCACTGTCGCCATTCGCCTAGGGCTAAGCGGATGGCGAGCAGTTCACGGTTACCCACATCATAGTTGCGCTCAGATGGCGACAGGCGATGAGAAAAATAAGCGCAAGGATGAACCTTATCGTCAGACTGGAAGCGCTGGGATAGAATGGCTCCCACGCCTACCTCTGAAGCGTCAACCTCGACAATGAATTGTCTAGTGACGTCAGGAGTAACGAGGATAGGAGCGGACGTAAAACGTTCTTTTAGAAGATCAAAAGCTCCCTGGGCGGAACCGGACCACTTAAAACACGTCTTGACAGAAGTAAGAGCTGTGAGAGGGGCAGCAACTTGACCGAAATTACGAATGAAACGCCGATAGAAATTAGCGAAACCTAAAAAGCGCTGCAACTCGACACGTGACCTTGGAACGGGCCAATCACTGACAGCTTGGACCTTAGCGGAATCCATCTGAATGCCTTCAGCGGAAATAACGGAACCGAGAAAAGTAACGGAGGAGACATGAAAAGAGCACTTCTCAGCCTTTACGTAGAGACAATTCTCTAAAAGGCGCTGTAGAACACGTCGAACGTGCTGAACATGAATCTCGAGTGACGGAGAAAAAATCAGGATATCGTCAAGATAGACAAAAACAAAGATGTTCAGCATGTCTCTCAGAACATCATTAACTAATGCCTGAAAAACAGCTGGCGCATTGGCGAGACCGAACGGCAGAACCCGGTACTCAAAATGCCCTAACGGAGTGTTAAACGCCGTTTTCCACTCGTCCCCCTCTCTGATGCGCACGAGATGGTAAGCGTTACGAAGGTCCAACTTAGTAAAGCACCTGGCTCCCTGCAGAATCTCGAAGGCTGATGACATAAGGGGAAGCGGATAACGATTCTTAACCGTTATGTCATTCAGCCCTCGATAATCCACGCAGGGGCGCAGAGTACCGTCCTTCTTCTTAACAAAAAGAACCCCGCCCCGGCCGGAGAAGAAGAAGGCACTATGGTACCGGCGTCAAGAGACACAGACAAATAATCCTCGAGAGCCTTACGTTCGGGAGCCGACAGAGAGTATAGTCTACCCCGAGGAGGAGTGGTCCCCGGAAGGAGATCAATACTACAATCATACGACCGGTGAGGAGGAAGGGAGTTGGCTCGGGACCGACTGAAGACCGTGCGCAGATCATGATATTCCTCCGGCACTCCTGTCAAATCGCCAGGTTCCTCCTGAGAAGTAGGGACAGAAGAAACGGGAGGGATGGCAGACATTAAACACTTCACATGACAAGAAACGTTCCAGGATAGGATAGAATTACTAGACCAATTAATAGAAGGATTATGACATACTAGCCAGGGATGACCCAAAACAACAGGAGTAAACGGTGAACGGAAAATCAAAAAAGAAATAGTCTCACTGTGGTTACCAGATACTGTGAGAGTTAAAGGTAGTGTCTCAAATTTGATACTGGGAAGATGACTACCATCTAAGGCAAACATGGGCGTAGGCTTGTCTAACGGTCTGAAAGGAATGTTATGTTTCCGAACCCATGCTTCGTCCATGAAACAACCCTCAGCCCCAGAGTCAATCAAGGCACTGCATGTAGCACCCGAACCGGTCCAGCGTAGATGGACCGACATAGTAGTACAAGATCTAGATGAAGAGACCAGAGTAGTAGCGCTCACCAGTAGCCCTCCGCTTACTGATGGGCTCTGGCCTCTTACTGGACATGAATTAACAAAATGTCCAGCAACTCCGCAATAGAGGCACAGGCGGTTGGTGATCCTCCGTTCCCTCTCCTTAGTCGAGATGCGAATCCCTCCCAGCTGCATGGGCTCAGTCTCAAAGCCAGAGGAGGGAGATGGTTGCGATGCGGAGCAGGGAAACACCGTTGATGCGAGCTCTCTTCCACGAGCCCGGTGACGAAGATCTACCCGTCGTTCTATGCGGATGGCGAGAGCAATCAAAGAGTCCACATCTGAAGGAACCTCCCGGGAGAGAATCTCATCCTTAACCACTGCGTGGAGTCCCTCCAGAAAACGAGCGAGCAGCGCCGGCTCGTTCCACTCACTAGAGGCAGCAAGAGTGCGAAACTCAATAGAATAATCCGTTATGGACCGTTCACCTTGGCATAAGGAAGCCAGGGCCCTAGAAGCCTCCCTACCAAAAACTGAACGGTCAAAAACCCGAATCATCTCCTCTTTAAAGTTCTGGAACTTGTTAGAGCAATCAGCCCTTGCCTCCCAGATAGCTGTGCCCCATTCTCGAGCCCGGCCAGTAAGGAGTGAAATGACGTAAGCAACCCGAGCTCTCTCTCTAGAGTATGTGTTGGGTTGGAGAGAGAACACAATCTCACACTGCGTGAGAAAGGAGCGGCACTCAGTGGGCTGCCCGGAGTAGCAAGGTGGGTTATTAACCCTAGGTTCTGGAGGCTCGGCAGGCCAGGAAGTAACAGGTGGCACGAGACGTAGACTCTGGAACTGTCCAGAGAGGTCGGAAACCTGAGCGGCCAGGTTCTCCACGGCATGGCGAGCAGCAGACAATTCCTGCTCGTGTCTGCCGAGCATGGCTCCTTGGATCTTGACGGCAGTGTAACGAGCGTCTGAAGTCGCTGGGTCCATTCCTTGGTCGGTTCCTTCTGTCATGCAGGTGAAAGAGGACCCAAAAGCGACTTAACAGAAACAGAGTTTATTCAAGTCCAACCAGAAAACGACAAATCCTGAATCCTTAACAGGAAATGTCCAAACAGGGAATAACAGAAATCCTCTAGTCTGTAGAGGGGAATAACAGGAGAAGCGGCCACAGACTGCAGGTCGCTTCGGGTAGGCGCAGGCCGTAGCTGACAGAGACACCTGCTCACACGCAGCATCTGATGAAGGCAAAAACACGACAGGACAGGGCGATACACAATCACAGCACGGTGAATACTAAACAAGGAACCGACGGGACAGGAACGGAACACAAAGGAAGAAATAGGGACTCTAATCAGGGGAAAGGATCGGGAACAGGTGTGGGAAGACTAAATGATTGATTAGGGGAATAGGAACAGCTGGGAGCAGGAACGGAACGATAGAGAGAAGAGAGAGCGAGAGAGTGAGAGAGGGAGGGGGAGAGAGAGGGATAGAAAGAGGGAAAGAACCTAATAAGACCAGCAGAGGGAAACGAATAGAATGGGGAGCACAGGGACAAGACATGATAATAAATGACAAACATGACATTAATAAGGACATTTTCACTCCTGAACTGATTTAGGCTCGTCATAACAAAGGTGTTGAATACTTATTGACTCAAGACATTTCAGTTGTTCATTTTCAAATTAATTTGTGGAAATTAAAAATAAAATAAAAACACATTTCCACTTGGACATTATGGGGAATTGTGTGTAGGCCAGTGACTAATCTCAATGGAATCCATTTTAATGTCTGGCTGTAACACAATAACATTTGGAAAAATTCGAGGGGTGTGAATCATTTCTGAAGGCACTGTAAATATTTTGTTCTAGAGTTCGTGAAGCAGCTGATAACACTGTCCACTGCTGATGCTGAAACTTCGGATATTCTGAATATTGATTTGTTATTTTGCATAGGAGTGAGAGTTGAGGTCTTGTTTGAAAATCCTTGAGACAGTTCACTGACAGAGTCTACAAGGACATTTTTAATAATGGTGGATATAAAATTACAGTCTTGAGTTAGAATCCCATTAACTTTTAATTTGGGATGGTTTTTGGACTTTTCAGCTTCTCTCCTTGTTTGTTTGTTCTGGTTTTCCCAAATCAAAAATCGGACAACATTTTCAATAACAAAATGAGATCTACCAAACAAAAACCTGATAGAAAAATAATTTATTAGAATGCTGTAAGTACAGAAAAAGTTTGCTCACTGGGAAATCAATATCCAACAAGTCAATGACAACTGTGTTGAATTTGTACTTTGTGACAGCATCTACAGACACTATTTCCTGGGTGGAAATAGGTTAAAGGGACAATCAGCAGTTGCTATATACATTTTTGACTCATTAATTAATGATATGTAGCATTGATTCTTGCTTCATGCCACTTTTGTAACCCATAATAACCCAAAATACAAGCTTGATTTAACCCAATGTTTTGAAAAGAAGTACATGTAAACAAACAACTATATAGCCTCAAAATATTGCTTACAACTATAATTTTAATATAATGCATGGTCAGTCCTCGCATCCATAGCTCTGTCTATGATTTTGAGAGTGGTTACATTTCTACAGACTGTTGTCTCTGCTACCATATGACAAGCAGTGACAATGCACCAAGTCTTGAACCAACAGGACCCTGAACAGCTTCTACCCCCAAGTCATAAGAATACAAAATAGCTAGTTAAAAAGTTAACCAAATAGCTAACTGAACTATCTGCATTGAACCTTTTTGCACTAAAATTTTTCACTCATTACATATGTTGCTGCTACTGTTGATTATTTGTCACATTATTCCTAGTTATATTTTTTTCCAAGAGGGGTAGCAGTCATTGTCTTGTCGTGTCCTGTGTATATATCTTTTTGTCTCTGTATATATTTAGTATATATTTATTTTTATTTGTAACCTCAATTTCTGCATACTCTCCTGCAACTCACCTCACCCAATGTGGTATTGATCTGCTATTTTCTATACTTTAGAACCGGATCCCCAAATAGAAGCTAGCCAGCTAACTAGTTACTAGCTAGTAGTCGGTTAGCCACTGCTAGCGGTCATCAGCTAACCTCAGCCCGGAAAACTCCTGCCAGTCTGAACAGCGCTATTCAACCCAGAGCATATCGGACTGCTTCCTCTCTACAACATCTCCGGATTCCTACATCAAGCTCTGAACCTTTTCACCTGGATCATCGCAGCTAGCTAGCCAGGCCCGCCTGCTAGCCCTGGCCTGCTAGCTGTCTGAATCGGCATCTACTCACTGGACCCTATGATCACTCGGCTATGCATGCCTCTCCCTAATTTCAATATGCCTTGTCCATTGCTGTTTTGGTTAGTAATTATTTTCTTATTTCACTGTAGAGCCTCCAGCTCTGCTCAATATGCCTTAGCTAGCCCTTTTGATCCACCTCCTACACATGCGGTGACCTCACCTGGTTAAAATGGTGTCTCTAGAGACAAAACCTCTCTCATCGACACTCAGTGCCTAGGTTAAACTCCAACGTTTTCACATCCTACCATCTGTACATTATGCCTTGAATCTATTCTTCTGCGCACAGAAACCTGTTCCTTTTACTCTCTGTTCCGAACACACTGGACGACCAGTTCTTATAGCCTTTAGCCGTACCATTATCCTACTGTTCCTCTGGTGATGTAGAGGTTAATCCAGACCCTGCAGCAGGGAGCTCCGCTTCCATTCCCCAGACGCTCTCATTTGTTGACTTCTGTAACCATAAAAGCCTTGGTTTTATGCATGTTAACATCAGAAGCCTCCTCCCTAAGTTTGTTTAATTCACTGCTTTAGCACACTCTGCCAAACCAGATGTCCTAACCGTGTCTGAATCCTGGCTTAGGAAGGCCACCAAAAATCCTGAAATTTCCATCCCTAACTATAACATTTTCTGACAACATAGAACCGTCAAAGGGGGCCGAGTTGCAATCTACTACAGAGATAGCCTGCAGAGTTCTGTCATACTATCCAGGTCTGTGCCCAAACAATTAGAGCTTCTACTTTTAAAAATCCACCTTTCCAGAAACAAGTCTCTCACCGTTGCCGAAGCCTCCCCCATTTCTCCTTCACCCAAATCCAGATAGCTAATGTTCTGAAAGAATGGCAAAATCTGGACCCCTACAAATCAGCTGGGCTAGACAATCTGGACCCCTCTCTTTCTATAATTATCCGCCGCAATTGTTGCAACCCCTATTACTATCCTGTTCAACCTCTCTTTCGTATCATCTGAGATCTCCAAAGACTGGACTGCTGCCACAGTCATCCCCCTCTTCAAAGGGGAAGACACTCTAAGCCCTAATTGTTACAAACCTATATCTATCCTACCCTTCCTTTCTAAGGTCTTCGAAAGCCAAGTTAACAAACGGATCACCGACCATTTCGAATCCCACCGTACCTGGTTTCCGAGCTGGTCATGGGTGCACCTCAGCCACGCTCAAGGTCCTAAACAATATCATAAGCGCCATCGATAAAAGACAGTACCGACCTGGCCAAGGCTTTCGACTCTGCCGATCACCACATTCTTATCGGCAGCCTTCGTTTCTCAAATGACTGCCTCACCCGGTTCACCAACAACTTCTCAGACAGAGCTCAGTGTGTCAAATCAGAGGGCCTGTTGTCCGGACCTCTGGCAGTCTCTTTGAGGGTTCCACAGGTTAAAATCTAGGGTCGACTCTTTTCTCTGTATACACCAATAATGTCGCTCTTGCTGCTGGTGATTCTCTGATCCACCTCTACGCAGACAACACCTTTTCTGTATACTTCTGGCCTTTCTTTGGACACTGTGTTAACTAACCTCCAGACGAGCTTCAATGCAATACAACTCTCATTACATTTACATTTACATTTAAGTCATTTAGCAGACGCTCTTATCCAGAGCGACTTACAAATTGGTGCAATCACCTTATGACATCCAGTGGGACAGTCACTTACAATAGTGCATCTAAAACTTAGGGGGGGTGGGGTGAGAGGGATTACTTAACCTATCCTAGGTATTCCTTAAAGAGGTGGGGTTTCAGGTGTCTCCGGAAGGTGGTGATTGACTCCGCTGTCCTGGCGTCGTGAGGGAGTTTGTTCCACCATTGGGGGCCAGGGCAGCGAACAGTTTTGACTGGGCTGAGCGGGAGCTGTACTTCCTCAGTGGTAGGGAGGCGAGCAGGCCAGAGGTGGATGAACGCAGTGCCCTTGTTTGGGTGTAGGGCCTGATCAGAGCCTGGAGGTACTGAGGTGCCGTTCCCCTCACAGCTCCGTAGGCAAGCACCATGGTCTTGTAGCGGATGCGAGCTTCAACTGGAAGCCAGTGGAGAGAACGGAGGAGCGGGGTGACGTGAGAGAACTTGGGAAGGTTGAACACCAGACGGGCTGCGGCGTTCTGGATGAGTTGAAGGGGTTTAATGGCACAGGCAGGGAGCCCAGCCAACAGCGAGTTGCAGTAATCCAGACGGGAGATGACAAGTGCCTGGATTAGGACCTGCGCCGCTTCCTGTGTGAGGCAGGGTCGTACTCTGCGGATGTTGTAGAGCATGAACCTACAGGAACGGGCCACCGCCTTGATGTTAGTTGAGAACGACAGGGTGTTGTCCAGGATCACGCCAAGGTTCTTGGCGCTCTGGGAGGAGGACACAATGGAGTTGTCAACCGTGATGGCGAGATCATGGAACGGGCAGTCCTTCCCCGGGAGGAAGAGCAGCTCCGTCTTGCCGAGGTTCAGCTTGAGGTGGTGATCCGTCATCCACACTGATATGTCTGCCAGACATGCAGAGATGCGATTCGCCACCTGGTCATCAGAAGGAGGAAAGGAGAAGATTAATTGTGTGTCGTCTGCATAGCAATGATAAGAGAGACCATGTGAGGTTATGACAGAGCCAAGTGACTTGGTGTATAGCGAGAATAGGAGAGGGCCAAGAACAGAGCCCTGGGGACACCAGTGGTGAGAGCGCGTGGTGAGGAGACAGATTCTCGCCACGCCACCTGGTAGGAGCGACCTGTCAGGTAGGACGCAATCCAAGCGTGGGCCGCGCCGGAGATGCCCAACTCGGAGAGGGTGGAGAGGAGGATCTGATGGTTCACAGTATCGAAGGCAGCCGATAGATCTAGAAGGATGAGAGCAGAGGAGAGAGAGTTAGCTTTAGCAGTGCGGAGCGCCTCCGTGATACAGAGGAGAGCAGTCTCAGTTGAGTGACTAGTCTTGAAACCTGACTGATTTGGATCAAGAAGGTCATTCAGAGAGAGATAGCGGGAGAGCTGGCCAAGGACGGCACGTTCAAGAGTTTTGGAGAGAAAAGAAAGAAGGGATACTGGTCTGTAATTGTTGACATCGGAGGGATCGAGTGTAGGTTTTTTCAGAAGGGGTGCAACTCTCGCTCTCTTGAAGACGGAAGGGACGTAGCCAACGGTCAGGGATGAGTTGATGAGCGAGGTGAGGTAAGGGAGAAGGTCTCCGGAAATGGTCTGGAGAAGAGAGGAGGGGATAGGGTCGAGCGGGCAGGTTGTTGGGCGGCCGGCCGTCACAAGACGCGAGATTTCATCTGGAGAGAGGGGAGAAAGAGGTCAGAGCACAGGGTAGGGCAGTGTGAGCAGAACCAGCGGTGTCGTTTGACTTAGCAAACGAGGATCGGATGTCGTCGACCTTCTTTTCAAAATGGTTGACGAAGTCATCTGCAGAGAGGGAGGAGGGGGGAGGGGCGGAGGATTCAGGAGGGAGGAGAAGGTGGCAAAGAGCTTCCTAGGGTTGGAAGCAGAAGCTTGGAATTTAGCGTGGTAGGAAGTGGCTTTAGCAGCAGAGACAGAGGAGGAAAATGTAGAGAGGAGGGAGTGAAAGGATGCCAGGTCCGCAGGGAGGCGAGTTTTCCTCCATTTCCGCTCGGCTGCCCGGAGCCCTGTTCTGTGAGCTCGCAATGAGTCATCGAGCCACGGAGCGGGAGGGAGGACCGAGCCGGCCTGGAGGATAGGGGACATAGAGAGTCAAGGGATGCAGAGAGGGAGGAGAGGAGGGTTGAGGAGGCAGAATCAGGAGATAGGTGGGAGAAGGTTTGTGCGGAGGGAAGAGATGATAGGATGGAAGAGGAGAGAGTAGCGGGGGAGAGAGAGCGAAGGTTGGGACGGCGCGATACCATCCGAGTAGGGGCAGTGTGGGAGGTGTTGGATGAGAGCGAGAGGGAAAAGGATACAAGGCAGTGGTCGGAGACTTGGAGGGGAGTTGCAATGAGGTTAGTGGAAGAACAGCATCTAGTAAAGATGAGGTCGAGCGTATTGCCTGCCTTGTGAGTAGGGGGAAGGTGAGAGGGTGAGGTCAAAAGAGGAGAGGAGTGGAAAGAAGGAGGCAGAGAGGAAAGAGTCAAAGGTAGACGTGGGGAGGTTAAAGTCGCCCAGAACTGTGAGAGGTGAGCCGTCCTCAGGAAAGGAGCTTATCAAGGCATCAAGCTCATTGATGAACTCTCCGAGGGAACCTGGAGGGCGATAAATGATAAGGATGTTAAGCTTGAAAGGGCTAGTAACTGTGACAGCATGGAATTCAAAGGAGGCGATAGACAGGTGGGTAAGGGGAGAAAGAGAGAATGACCACTTGGGAGAGATGAGGATCCCGGTGCCACCACCCCGCTGACCAGACGCTCTCGGGGTGTGCGAGAACACGTGGGCGGACGAAGAGAGAGCAGTAGGAGTAGCAGTGTTGTCTGTGGTGATCCATGTTTCCGTCAGGGCCAAGAAGTCGAGGGACTGGAGGGAGGCATGGGCTGAGATGAACTCTGCCTTGTTGACCGCAGATTGGCAGTTCCAGAGGCTACCGGAGACCTGGAACTCCACGTGGGTCGTGCGCGCTGGGACCACCAGAGTAGGGTGGCCGCGGCCACGCGGTGAGGAGCGTTTGTATGGTCTGTGCAGAGAGGAGAGAACAGGGATAAACCGACACATAGTTGACAGGCTACAGAAGAGGCTACGCTAATGCAAAGGAGATTGGAATGACAAGTGGACTACACGTCTCGAATGTTCAGAAAGTTAAGCTACGTAGCAAGAATCTTATTGACTAAAATGATTAAAATGATACAGTACTGCTGAAGTAGGCCTTCCATGGCCTCCAACTGCTCTGAAATGCAAGTAAAACTAAATGCATGCTCTTCAACCGATCTCTGCCCGCACCTGCGCACCTTCAACCGTTCTCTGTCCCGCATATCACTACTCTGAACGGATCTGACTTAGAATATATGGACAACTACAAATACATTGGTGTCTGGTTAGACTGTAAACTCTCCTTCCAGACTCACATTAAGCATCTCCAATCCAAAATGGCTGGCCCTCGCTTCATAATCATTGCCAAACCCACTGGATCCAGGTAATCTATAAGTCTTTGCTCGGTAAAGCCCCTCATTATCTCAGCTCACTGTTTACCATAGCAGCACCCACCCGTAGCATGTACTCCTGCAGGTATATTTCACTGGTCATCCCCAAAGCCAATTCCTTCTTTGGCCACCTTTCCTTCCAGTTCTCTGCTGGCAATGACAGGAACTAATTGTAAAAATCACTGAAACTGGAGACTCATATCTCCCTCACTAACTTTAAGCACCAGCTGTCAGAGCAGCTTACAGATCATTGCACCTGTACATAGCCCATCTGTTAATAGCCCAACCAATTACCTCATCCCCATATTGTTATTATTGTTTTGCTTCTTTGCACCACAGTATCTCTCCTTGCAAATTCATCATCTGCACATCTATCACTCCAGTGTTTAATTGATTCATTTTAATTACTTCGCCACTACGGCCTATTAATTGCATTACCTCCCTAATCTTACCTCATTTGCACACACGGTATAAATAGTTTTTTTTTCTATTGTGTTATTGACTGTACGTTTGTTTATTCCATATGTAACTCTGTGTTGTTGATTGTGTCGCACTGGTTTGCTTTATCTTGGCCAGGTCGAGGTTGTAAATGAGTACTTGTTCTCAACTGGCCTACCTGGTTAAATAAAGGTGAAATAAAAAAATAAAAAAATAAAATGTACATACAGTATCTACCTCAATTACCCCTGCACATCGACTCGGATCCGGTACCCAGTGAATATAGACAAGTTATCGTTACTAATTGTGTATTTATTATTACTTTTATTATTACATGTTTAATTTTCCATTATTTCTCTGTTTTCTTTCTTTTTGCATTGTTGGGAAGTACCGTTAGTAAGCGTTTCACTGATAGTCTACACTTGTTGTTTATAAAACATTTGACAAATACAATAATATTTATTTGATCCCTCAATTGTTACTGAAACAGGGGCTGGGAATACACTTT
>NW_025749124.1:0-20000 GCF_021184085.1 Oncorhynchus gorbuscha
TCATGATCTGTTTATCATGTGTTTGTTAGTAAAAAACATCCATTCAGAGACACACAGAGACAGTCAGACTGCTGTCTCAACTCCACATATGAGGGCTTGACAGACAGACAGACAGACAGACAGACAGACAGACAGACAGACAGACAGACAGACAGACAGACAGACAGACAGACAGACAGACAGACAGACAGACAGACAGACAGACAGACAGACAGACAGACAGACAGACAGACAGACAGACAGACAGACAGACAGACAGACAGACAGACAGACAGACAGACAGAAAATACAGACAGAAAATATACAGACAGAAAAGACAGAAAGAAAAGACAGACAGACAGGCAGGCAGGCAGACAGACAGAAAAGACAGAAAAGACAGACAGAAAGAAAAGACAGACAGGCAGGCAGGCAGGCAGGCAGACAGACAGACATTACAGTAGACCCAGAGTAGGCTACTCTACTCCCTCTGATATTAGCCTTCTCTCTCCTGCAGACGTTAACTCAATCTGGGACAGAGATGGGAGTACCGAGAGGAGAGCATATCATGTCCCCGCAAAACATCACTCTTGAAATATTCAAACATCATAAGCCAGACGTGGGAGTTTAGCTGCCCTGGAGAGAGACAGAACCAGCTGGTGACAGAAACAAACTAGGCCAAGGCCCTGTGGACTTGTTTTCTAGACCCACACAGACACACAGAGGAGAAACACTTCCTGAATAACTAGAACCCTGTAGAAGTAGTTGTAACTGATTGAAGACCAGACATTAATACATTAATACATTAATAGATAGTAGAGAGACGAGGCTGAATAACTAGAACCCTGTAGAAGTAGTTGTAACTGATTGAAGACCAGACATTAATAGATAGTAGAGAGAGGCTGAATAACTAGAACCCTGTAGAAGTAGTTGTAACTGATTGAAGACCAGACATTAATACATTAATAGATAGTAGAGAGAGGCTGAATAACTAGAACCCTGTAGAAGTAGTTGTAACTGATTGAAGACCAGACATTAATACATTAATAGATAGTAGAGAGACGAGGCTGAATAACTAGAACCCTGTAGAAGTAGTTGTAACTGATTGAAGACCAGACATTAAGACATTAATACATTAATAGATAGTAGAGAGACGAGGCTGAATAACTAGAACCCTGTAGAAGTAGTTGTAACTGATTGAAGACCAGACATTAATACATTAATACATTAATAGATAGTAGAGAGAGAGGCTGAATAACTAGAACCCTGTAGAAGTAGTTGTAACTGATTGAAGACCAGACATTAATACATTAATAGATAGTAGAGAGACGAGGCTGAATAACTAGAACCCTGTAGAAGTAGTTGTAACTGATTGAAGACTAGACATTAATACATTAATAGATAGTAGAGAGACGAGGCTGAATAACTAGAACCCTGTAGAAGTAGTTGTAACTGATTGAAGACCAGACATTAATACATTAATACATTAATAGATAGTAGAGAGACGAGGCTGAATAACTAGAACCCTGTAGAAGTAGTTGTAACTGATTGAAGACCAGACATTAATACATTAATAGATAGTAGAGAGACGAGGCTGAATAACTAGAACCCTGTAGAAGTAGTTGTAACTGATTGAAGACTAGACATTAATACATTAATACATTAATAGATAGTAGAGAGACGAGGCTGAATAACTAGAACCCTGTAGAAGTAGTTGTAACTGATTGAAGACTAGACATTAATACATTAATACATTAATAGATAGTAGAGAGAGGCTGAATAACTAGAACCCTGCAGAAGTAGTTGTAACTGATTGAAGACTAGACATTAATACATTAATAGATAGTAGAGAGAGGCTGAATAACTAGAACCCTGTAGAAGTAGTTGTAACTGATTGAAGACTAGACATTAATACATTAATAGATAGTAGAGAGACGAGGCTGAATAACTAGAACCCTGTAGAAGTAGTTGTAACTGATTGAAGACTAGACATTAATACATTAATAGATAGTAGAGAGACGAGGCTGAATAACTAGAACCCTGTAGAAGTAGTTGTAACTGATTGAAGACTAGACATTAATACATTAATAGATAGTAGAGAGACGAGGCTGAATAACTAGAACCCTGTAGAAATAGTTGTAACTGATTGAAGACTAGACATTAATACATTAATAGATAGTAGAGAGATAGGCTGAATAACTAGAACCCTGTAGAAGTAGTTGTAACTGATTGAAGACTAGACATTAATACATTAATAGATAGTAGAGAGACGAGGCTGAATAACTAGAACCCTGTAGAAGTAGTTGTAACTGATTGAAGACTAGACATTAATACATTAATAGATAGTAGAGAGACGAGGCTGAATAACTAGAACCCTGTAGAAGTAGTTGTAACTGATTGAAGACTAGACATTAATACATGAATAGATAGTAGAGAGACGAGGCTGAATAACTAGAACCCTGTAGAAGTAGTTGTAACTGATTGAAGACCAGACATTGATACATTAATACATTAATACATTAATAGATAGTAGAGAGACGAGGCTGAATAACTAGAACCCTGTAGAAGTAGTTGTAACTGATTGAAGACCAGACATTAATACATTAATAGATAGTAGAGAGACGAGGCTGAATAACTAGAACCCTGTAGAAGTAGTTGTAACTGATTGAAGACCAGACAGACATTAATACATTAATAGATAGTAGAGAGAGAGGCTGAATAACTAGAACCCTGTAGAAGTAGTTGTAACTGATTGAAGACCAGACATTAATACATTAATAGATAGTAGAGAGACGAGGCTGAATAACTAGAACCCTGTAGAAGTAGTTGTAACTGATTGAAGACCAGACATTAATACATTAATACATTAATACATTAATAGATAGTAGAGAGACGAGGCTGAATAACTAGAACCCTGTAGAAGTAGTTGTAACTGATTGAAGACTAGACATTAATACATTAATACATTAATAGATAGTAGAGAGACGAGGCTGAATAACTAGAACCCTGTAGAAGTAGTTGTAACTGATTGAAGACCAGACATTAATACATTAATAGATAGTAGAGAGACGAGGCTGAATAACTAGAACCCTGTAGAAGTAGTTGTAACTGATTGAAGACCAGACATTAATACATTAATACATTAATACATTAATAGATAGTAGAGAGACGAGGCTGAATAACTAGAACCCTGTAGAAGTAGTTGTAACTGATTGAAGACCAGACATTAATACATTAATACATTAATAGATAGTAGAGAGAGGCTGAATAACTAGAACCCTGTAGAAGTAGTTGTAACTGATTGAAGACCAGACATTAATACATTAATACATTAATACATTAATAGATAGTAGAGAGAGGCTGAATAACTAGAACCCTGTAGAAGTAGTTGTAACTGATTGAAGACCAGACATTAATACATTAATACATTAATACATTAATAGATAGTAGAGAGACGAGGCTGAATAACTAGAACCCTGTAGAAGTAGTTGTAACTGATTGAAGACTAGACATTAATACATTAATAGATAGTAGAGAGACGAGGCTGAATAACTAGAACCCTGTAGAAGTAGTTGTAACTGATTGAAGACCAGACATTAATACATTAATAGATAGTAGAGAGACGAGGCTGAATAACTAGAACCCTGTAGAAGTAGTTGTAACTGATTGAAGACCAGACATTAATACATTAATACATTAATAGATAGTAGAGAGACGAGGCTGAATAACTAGAACCCTGTAGAAGTAGTTGTAACTGATTGAAGACTAGACATTAATAGATAGTAGAGAGAGGCTGAATAACTAGAACCCTGTAGAAGTAGTTGTAACTGATTGAAGACTAGACATTAATAGATAGTAGAGAGACAAGGCTGAATGAGAGCTTATTAAATTAATCCCAACACCATAATCGTCTGATTACATTATTGGAGAAGGGGAAGACTGTCCTCTCCAAAAAAACAAATGAGCCTGTAGTTAATTATGTAGTAATAGTTATACAAGCCTCTCCACTCAAATAAAGCTTCTCAGAATCCCCTGGCTCCTGAACCACACAAATCCCTCTTCACAAAGGCCCCGCTCTGGCCCAATCCAGAGGTTTAACACAAGGCCCGGCTCTGGCCCAATCCAGAGGTTTAACACAAGGCCCTGCTCTGGCCCAATCCAGAGGTTTAACACAAGGCCCTGCTCTGGCCCAATCCAGAGGTTTAACACAAGGCCCTGCTCTGGCCCAATCCAGAGGTTTAACACAAGGCCCTGCTCTGGCCCAATCCAGAGGTTTAACACAAGGCCCTGCTCTGGCCCAATCCAGAGGTTTGCCCTGCTCTGGCCCAATCCAGAGGTTTAACACAAGGCCCTGCTCTGGCCCAATCCAGAGGTTTAACACAAGGCCCTGCTCTGGCCCAATCCAGAGGTTTAACACAAGGCCCTGCTCTGGCCCAATCCAGAGGTTTAGAACAAGGCCCTGCTCTGGCCCAATCCAGAGGTTTAACACAAGGCCCTGCTCTGGCCCAATCCAGAGGTTTAACACAAGGCCCTGCTCTGGCCCAATCCAGAGGAGGCCCTGCTCTGGCCCGAACCAGAGGTTTAACACAAGGCCCCCTGCCCAATTCAGAGGTTTCTGGCCCAATCCAGAGGTTTAACACAAGGCCCTGCTCTGGCCCAATCCAGAGGTTTAACACAAGGCCCTGCTCTGGCCCAATCCAGAGGTTTAACACAAGGCCCTGCTCTGGCCCAATCCAGAGGTTTAACAGAGGCCCTGCTCTGGCCCAACAGAGGTTTAACACAAGGCCCTGCTCTGGCCCAATCCAGAGGTTTAACACAAGGCCCTGCTCTGGCCCGAACCAGAGGTTTAACACAAGGCCCTGCTCTGGCCCAATTCAGAGGTTTAACACAAGGCCCTGCTCTCGCCCAATCCAGAGGTTTAACACAAGGCCCTGCTCTGGCCCAATCCAGAGGTTTAACACAAGGCCCTGCTCTGGCCCAATCCAGAGATTTAACACAAGGCCCTGCTCTGGCCCAATTCAGAGGTTTAGCACAAGGCCCTGCTCTGGCCCAATTCAGAGGTTTAACACAAGGCCCTGCTCTGGCCCAATCCAGAGGTTTAACACAAGGCCCTGCTCTGGCCCAATCCAGAGGTTTAATACAAATAGAGGAGTGAGAACCGTGACACAGTTATAAAGCTGTTATAACTACATAATCTGATTTAAAAGCTGGTTATTTTTAACTGCATACACGCATGGCAGATCTAGGTAGAGCATGGCAGATCTAGGTAGAGCATGGCAGATCTAGGTAGAGCATGGCAGATCTAGGTAGAGCATGGCAGATCTAGGTAGAGCATGGCAGATCTAGGTAGAGCATGGCAGATCTAGGTAGAGCATGGCAGATCTAGGTAGAGCATGGCAGATCTAGGTAGAGCATGGCAGATCTAGGATCTAGGTAGAGCATGGCAGATCTAGGATCTAGGTAGAGCATGGCAGATCTAGGTAGAGCATGGCAGATCTAGGTAGAGCATGGCAGATCTAGGTAGAGCATGGCAGAGAGACCATATATATATATATATATATTCACCTTTATTTAACCAGGTAGGCAGGTAAGTTCTCATTTACAACTGCGACCTGGCCAAGATAAAGCAAAGCAGTTCGACAGATACAACAACACAGATTTACACATGGAGTAAAACAAACATACAGTCAATAATACAGTAGAAACGAGTCTATATACGATGTGAGCAAATGAGGTGAGATAAGGAGGTAAAGGCAAAAAAAGGCCATGGTGGCAAAGTAAATACAATATAGCAAGTAAAACACTGGAATGGTAGATTTGCAGTGGAAGAATGTGCAAAGTAGAAATAAAAAATAATGGGGTGCAAAGGAGCATATGAGCCATTAGCTAAATCAGCTCTTGTGGACAGCCTACGTAAACATTCAGCATCTAACCAAATTACACAAGATTTTTGTTTCGTGGTTTAATCGAGATATATAAACAAAACAACCGGCCAAGAAACCCAATGGGTTTAAACACTGAGGTCAGGACAGGTAGTGTTTTCTACCCTGCTGTCACTGAGGTCAGGACAGGTAGTGTTTTCTACCCTGCTGTCACTGAGGTCAGGACAGGTAGTGTTTTCTACCCTGCTGTCACTGAGGTCAGGACAGGTAGTGTTTTCTACCCTGCTGTCACTGAGGTCAGGACAGGTAGTGTTTTCTACCCTGCTGTCACTGAGGTCAGGACAGGTAGTGTTTTCTACCCTGCTGTCACTGAGGTCAGGACAGGTAGTGTTTTCTACCCTGCTGTCACTGAGGTCAGGACAGGTAGTGTTTTCTACCCTGCTGTCACTGAGGTCAGGACAGGTAGTGTTTTCTACCCTGCTGTCACTGAGGTCAGGACAGGTAGTGTTTTCTACCCTGCTGTCACTGGGGTCAGGACAGGTAGTGTTTTCTACCCTGCTGTCACTGAGGTCAGGACAGGTAGTGTTTTCTACCCTGCTGTCACTGAGGTCAGGACAGGTAGTGTTTTCTACCCTGCTGTCACTGAGGTCAGGACAGGTAGTGTTTTCTACCCTGCTGTCACTGAGGTCAGGACAGGTAGTGTTTTCTACCCTGCTGTCACTGAGGTCAGGACAGGTAGTGTTTTCTACCCTGCTGTCACTGAGGTCAGGACAGGTAGTGTTTTCTACCCTGCTGTCACTGAGGTCAGGACAGGTAGTGTTTTCTACCCTGCTGTCACTGAGGTCAGGACAGGTAGTGTTTTCTACCCTGCTGTCACTGAGGTCAGGACAGGTAGTGTTTTCTACCCTGCTATCACTGAGGTCAGGACAGGTAGTGTTTTCTACCCTGCTGTCACTGAGGTCAAGACAGGCAGACTGGGACCAGAGTGGTTGGTGATGGTGTTAGTGAGGAGAAGCAGGAGGAGAACACTGAGAAATGACAGGGCTCCATATAGCCTTATAAGGAGGAGGAGGACACTGAGAAATGACAGGGCTTCATATAGCCTTATAAGGAGGAGGAGAACACTGAGAAATGACAGGGTTCCATATAGCCTTATAAGGAGGAGAACACTGAGAAATGACAGGATTCCATATAGCCTTATAAGGAGAAGAACACTGAGAAATGACAGGGCTCCATATAGCCTTATAAGGAGGAGGAGAACACTGAGAAATGACAGGGTTCCATATAGCCTTATAAGGAGGAGAACACTGAGAAATGACAGGGTTCCATATAGCCTTATAAGGAGAAGAACACTGAGAAATGACAGGGCTTCATATAGCCTTATAAGGAGGAGGAGAACACTGAGAAATGACAGGGCTCCATATAGCCTTATAAGGAGGAGGAGAACACTGAGAAATGACAGGGCTCCATATAGCCTTGTGTGTTTTAGGTTGGAGAGTAAACACAAGAGTAGGACGTTTGCCGGCGTGAAACGCTTACCTTAATGAGTGTGATTCCCCTGGCCTGGGAGGAGACACAGCCCACCATCTCATCACACAGCTTCCTGATGAACTGGTGAGGAACCACGAACACTAGGAGGTCAGCCCCCTCAGCAGCATCCTGGAGCTGAGGTACAGCCACCTGTTGAGAGGGAAGGAGGGTGAGAGGGGGGGGTGAGAGGGAAGGAGGGAAGGAGGATGAGAGGGAAGGAGGGTGAGAGAGAGAGAGAGAGAGAGAGAGAGAGAGAGAGAGAGAGAGAGAGAGAGAGAGAGAGAGAGAGAGAGAGAGAGAGAGAGAGAGAGAGAGAGAGAGAGAGAGAGAGAGAGAGAGAGAGAGAGAGAGAGAGAGAGAGAGAGAGAGAGAGAGAGGGAAGGAAGGAAGGAAGGAGGGTGAGAGAGAGAGGGGAGGAGGGTGAGAGAGAGAGAGAGAGAGAGAGAGAGAGAGAGAGAGAGAGAGAGAGAGAGAGAGAGAGAGAGAGAGAGGAAGGAAGGAGGGTGAGAGAGAGAGGGAGGGAAGGAGGGTGAGAGAGAGAGAGAGAGAGGGGTGAGAGAGAGAGAGAGAGAGAGAGAGAGAGAGAGAGAGAGAGAGAGAGAGAGAGAGAGAGAGAGAGAGGGAAGGAAGGAGTTTGAGAGGATGAGAGAGAGAGGAAGGAGGGTGAGAGAGAGAGAGAGAGGGAAGGAGGGTGAGAGGGGGTGTGAGAGAGAGAGAGGGAAGGAGGGTGAGAGAGAGAGAGAGAAAGAGGGAAGGAGGGTGAGAGAGAGAGAGAGAGAGGGAAGGAGGGTGAGAGGGGGGGTGAGAGAGAGAGGGAAGGAGAGAGAGAGAGAGAGAGAGAGAGAGAGAGAGAGAGAGAGAGAGAGAGAGAGAGAGAGGGAAGTAGGGTGAGAGAGAGAGAGGGAAGGAGGGTGAGAGAGAGAGGGAAGGAAGGAAGGAGGGTGAGAGAGAGGGAAGGAGGGTGAGAGAGAGAGAGAGGGAAGGAGGGTGAGAGGGGGGGTGAGAGAGAGGGAAGGAGGGTGAGAGAGTGAGAGAGAAAGAGGGAAGGAGGGTGAGAGAGAGGGAAGGAGGGTGAGAAAGAGAAAGGGGTGGAGAGAGAGAGAGAGAGGGAGGGGGGGTGGGTGGGTGGGTGGATGAGAGATGGGGGGTGGGGTGGTGATGGTGTAAACTACAAGCTTTCAGTCTTTGTTTAAACTCATTTCTGTTCAGACAGTCCTCTTACCACGTTGTCAGGCAGCCTGTATCCAGGCAGGTACTTGACATTCTCATGGTCTGTGTTGATGATGTCTGTGAGATTCCTGCCGTCCACGTTCTCCTCAAACACCCACATCTTGACTGTGGTGGCGAAACGCTGCAGGGCCTGAGCATTACTGCCGATTATCCTGGCAATGGCTGAACCCCTGTAGGGAACAAGAATCATCGATGTACATTACACTGCTCTACAACTTACCATTTACCATCCTCCTGTGGCAAGAGACAATAGCAAAAACAATCTAAATTATTATCTTAACTGTTCACCCTTTTTTTAGAATGGGATAACCTCATCAAATTCAGTCTTGTCCTTTGTCAAGAAATTTGCTCATGTCATAAACATTATCCTTTAAACATTATCCTTTAAACATTATCCTTTAAACATTATCCTTTAAACATGATCCTTTAAACATGATCCTTTAAACATGATCCTTTAAACATTATCCTTTAAACATTATCCTTTAAACATTATCCTTTAAACATTATCCTCCAGAAATGCATTGTCGTCCCCTCAGCATAAGTGGATTCAAAACCCCCCCTCCTGCTCGTGTTCTCCTTGACAATAGCTACGATGTAACGTCGATGGATCCGCGCTCGCCTCTGCGCCAGAGAGAGATATACCTAACGTTACATTGTAAGAGACAGACACTGGCAGCTAATGCTGCTCTATCTGGCCATCTAGCCCTGTAACATCTATCTGACCAGCTAGCCCTGTAACATCTATCTGACTAGCTAGCCCTGTAACATCTATCTGACCATCTAGCCCTGTAACATCTATCTGACCAGCTAGCCCTGTAACATCTATCTGGCCAGCTAGCCCTGTAACATCTATCTGACCAGCTAGCCCTGTAACATCTATCTGACCAGCTAGCCCTGTAACATCTATCTGACCAGCTAGCCCTGTAACATCTATCTGACCATCTAGCCCTGTAACATCTATCTGACCAGCTAGCCCTGTAACATCTATCTGACCAGCTAGCCCTGTAACATCTATCTGACCAGCTAGCCCTGTAACATCTATCTGGCCATCTAACCCTGTAACATCTATCTGGCCATCTAGCCCTGTAACATCTATCTGACCAGCTAGCCCTGTAACATCTATCTGGCCATCTAACCCTGTAACATCTATCTGACCAGCTAGCCCTGTAACATCTATCTGACCATCTCTATAGATTGCATGTCATCGACAGGAGCAACAGTGATCATTGACAGTGACTGGACTCACCAGTTTCCAGAGCCGACAATGCACACTTTCAGAGGCGACGCCATTTAGAGATGTTTCCTATAAGTTTCTGTAGAAGAAACTGTTCAAAAATGTACTGATTCCGAAGATATAGGTAACTAATGACAGATGATATGAGGAGTGGATTTATGGAGAGGAGACAGGAGAGCGCCTCTAGGCTACTACAGACTGAACTGCTGTAAATGACATCATCAAGGAGCTGCCGAACTGGAGGATTCTGGGATTATGAGTTTTTTTTTAATGTTAGTTACAATTAGCAGATGGAAGTTGAGTAGCCTATTTCAGATGTCTGTCCCCTGATAAATTACAAGACAATCGTTGCAATGTTTACTAATGTCTCTCTTCTGGAAGAAATTCATGAAGAATATGAATTGAATAGCCTTACATTTTCATATCAAATAGGCTAAATGACATAGTCCTATTTTTTTACCTATTCGTAATGAAATATTGAATATCACACTCATCATGCATGTGATAAATTCATGAACTTCTTTGAGGAAAAGATTATGATTATTAGAAAGCAAATTACGGACTCCTCTTTAAACCTGCGTATTCCTCCAAACCTCAGTTGTCCTGAGTCTGCACAACTCTGCCAGGACCTAGGATCAAGAGAGACGCTCAAGTGTTTTAGTACTATATCTCTTGACACAATGATGAAAATAATCATGGCCTCTAAACCTTCAAGCTGTATACTGGACCCTATTCCAACTAAACTACTGAAAGAGCTGCTTCCTGTGCTTGGCCCTCCTATGTTGAACATAATAAACGGCTCTCTATCCACTGGATGTGTACCAAACTCACTAAAAGTGGCAGTAATAAAGCCTCTCTTGAAAAAGCCAAACCTTGACCCAGAAAATATAAAAAACTATCGGCCTATATCAAATCTTCCATTCCTCTCAAAGATTTTAGAGAAGGCTGTTGCGCAGCAACTCACTGCCTTCCTGAAGACAAACAATGTAACGAAATGCTTCAGTCTGGTTTTAGACCCCATCATAGCACTGAGACGGCACTTGTGAAGGTGGTAAATGACATTTTGATGGCATCGGACCGAGCTCTGCATCTGTCCTCGTGCTCCTAGACCTTAGTGCTGCTTTTGATACCATCGATCACCACATTCTTTTGGAGAGATTGGAAACCCAAATTGGTCTACACGGACATGTTCTGGCCTGGTTTTAGGTCTTATCTGTCGGAAAGATATCAGTTTGTCTCTGTGAATGGTTTGTCCTCTGACAAATCAACTGTACATTTCGGTGTTCCTCAAGGTTCTGTTTTAGGACCACTATTGTTTTCACTATATATTTTACCTCTTGGGGATGTTATTGAAAACATAATGTAAACTTTCACTGCTATGCGGATGACACACAGCTGTACATTTCAATGAAACACGGTGAAGCACCAAAATTGCCCTCGCTAGAAGCATGTGTTTCAGACATAAGGAAGTGGATGGCTGCAAACTTTCTACTATTATCTCGGACAAAACAGAGATGCTTGTTCTAGGTCCCAAGAAACAAAGAGATCTTCTGTTGAATCTGACAATTAATCTTAATGGTTGTACAGTCGTCTCAAATAAAACTGTGAAGGACCTCTGCGTTACTCTGGACCCTGATCTCTCTTTTGAAGAACATATCAAGACCATTTCTGAGGACAGCTTTTTCCATCTACTGTAACATTGCAAAAATCAGAAACTTTCTGTCCAAAAATGATGCAAAAAATTAATCCATGCTTTTGTCACTTCTAGGTTAGACTACTGCAATGCTCTATTTTCCAGCTAGCCCGGATAAAGCACTAAATAAACTTCAGTTAGTGCTAAATACGGCTGCTAGAATCCTGACTAGAACCAAAAAATTTGATCATATTACTCCAGTGCTAGCCTCTCTACACTGGCTTCCTGTCAAAGCAAGGGCTGATTTCAAGGTTTTACTGCTAACCTACAAAGCATTACATGGGCTTGCTCCTACCTACCTCTCTGATTTGGTCCTGCCGTACATACCTATCGTACGCTACGGTCACATCTATCTGAGGCCTCCTAATTGTCCCTAGAATTTCTAAGCAAACAGCTGGAGGCAGGGCTTTCTCCTATAGAGCTCCATTTTTATGGAACGGTCTGCCTACCCATGTCAGATCTGACGCAAACTCGGTCTCAACCTTTAAGTCTTTACTGAAGACTCATCTCTTCAGTGGGTCATATGATTGAGTGTAGTCTGGCCCAGGAGTGGGAAGGTGAACGGAAAGGCTCTGGAGCAACGAACCGCCCTTGCTGTCTCTGCCTGGCCGGTTCCCCTTTTTCCACTGGGATTCTCTGCCTCTAACCCTGTTACGGGGCTGAGTCACTGGCTTGCTGGGGCTCTCTCGTGCCGTCCCTGGGGGTGCGTCACCTGGGTGGGTTGATTCACTGTTGTGGTCGGCCTGTCTGGGTTTCCCCCCTTTGGGTTGTACCGTGTCGGAGATCTTTGTGGGCTATACTCGGCCTTGTCTCAGGATGGTAAGTTGGTGGTTGTAGATTTCCCTCTAGTGGTGTGGGGGCTGTGCTTTGGCAAAGTGGGTGGGGTTATATCCTTCCTGTTTGGCCCTGTCCGGGGTGTCCTCGGATGGGGCCACAGTGTCTCCTGACCCCTCCTGTCTCAGCCTCCAGTATTTATGCTGCAGTAGTTTATGTGTCGGGGGCTAGGGTCAGTTTGTTTATCTGGAGTACTTCTCCTGTCCTATTCGGTGTCCTGTGTAAATCTAAGTGTGCGTTCTCTAATTCTCTCCTTCTCTCCTTCTTTCTCTCTCTCGGAGGACCTGAGCCCTAGAACCATGCCCCAGGACTACCTGACATGATGACTCCTTGCTGTCCCCAGTCCACCTGGCCATGCTGCTGCTCCAGTTTCAACTGGCCTGGGCCCTAGGACCATGTCCCAGGACTACCTGACATGAGGACTCCTTGCTGTCCCCAGTCCACCTGGCCATGCTCCTGCTCCAGTTTCAACTGTTCTGCCTTACTATTATTCAACCATGCTGGTCATTTATGAACATTTGAACATCTTGGCCACGTTCTGTTATAATCTCCACCCGGCACAGCCAGAAGAGGACTGGCCACCCCACATATGCTCTCTCTAATTCTCTCTTTCTTTCTCTCTCTCGGAGGACCTGAGCCCTAGGACCGTGCCCCAGGACTACCTGACATGATGGCTCCTTGCTGTCCCCAGTCCACCTGACTGTGCTGCTGCTCCAGTTTCAACTGTTCTGCCTTATTATTATTTGACCATGCTGGTCATTTATGAACATTTGAACATCTTGGTCATTTTCTGTTATAATCTCTACCCGGCACAGCCAGAAGAGGACTGGCCACCCCACATAGCCCGGTTCCTCTCTAGGTTTCTTCCTAGGTTTTGGCCTTTCTAGGGAGTTTTTCCTAGCCACCGTGCTTTTACACCTGCATTGTTTGCTGTTTGGGGTTTTAGGCTGGGTTTCTGTACAGCACTTTGAGATATCAGCTGATGTACGAAGGGCTATATAAATAAATTTGATTTGATTTGATTTGATTTGATGTACGTTGAGATCCTTGTGTGTGGTGAATCCGTGTGTTCTCTGCGATTATTCATATAGACCTGTATTCTAGCCCTGCATACAGCCCTGTATTCTAGCCCTGTATTCTAGCCCTGCATATAGCCCTGCATATAGCCCTGTATTCTAGCCCTGCATATAGCCCTGCATATAGCCCTGCATATAGCCCTGTATTCTAGCCCTGCATATAGCCCTGTATTCTAGCCCTGTATTCTAGCCCTACATATAACCCTGCATATAGCCCTGTATTCTAGCCCTGTATTCTAGTCCTGTATTCTAGCCCTGCATATAGCCCTGCATATAGCCCTGTATTCTAGCCCTGCATATAGCCCTGTATTCTAGCCCTGCATATAGCCCTGCATATAGCCCTGCATATAGCCCTGTATTCTAGCCCTGCATATAGCCCTGCATATAGCCCTGTATTCTAGCCCTGCATATAGCCCTGTATTCTAGCCCTGTATTCTAGCCCTGCATATAGCCCTGTATTCTAGCCCTGTATTCTAGCCCTACATATAACCCTGCATATAGCCCTGTATTCTAGCCCTGTATTCTAGTCCTGTATTCTAGCCCTGCATATAGCCCTGCATATAGCCCTGTATTCTAGCCCTGTATTCTAGCCCTGTATTCTAGCCCTGCATATAGCCCTGTATTCTAGCCCTGCATACAGCCCTGTATTCTAGCCCTGTAGTCTAGCCCTGCATATAGCCCTGTATTCTAGCCCTCTATTCTAGCCCTGCATATAGCCCTGTATTCTAGCCCTGTATTCTAGCCCTGCATATAGCCCTGTATTCTAGCCCTGCATATAGCCCTGTATTCTAGCCCTGTATTCTAGCCCTGCATATAGCCCTGCATATAGCCCTGTATTCTAGCCCTGCATATAGCCCTGTATTCTAGCCCTGTATTCTAGCCCTGCATATAGCCCTGTATTCTAGCCCTGTATTCTAGCCCTGTATTCTAGCCCTGCATATAGCCCTGTATTCTAGCCCTGTATTCTAGCCCTGTATTCTAGTCCTGTCTTCTAGCCCTGCATATAGCCCTGTATTCTAGCCCTGTATTCTAGCCCTGTATTCTAGCTCTGCATATAGCCCTGTATTCTAGCCCTACATATAGCCCTGTATTCTAGCCCTGCATATAGCCCTGTATTCTAGCCCTGTATTCTAGCCCTGTAATCTAGCCCTGCATACAGCCCTGTATTCTAGCCCTGTATTCTAGCCCTGCATACAGCCCTGTATTCTAGCCCTGTATTCTAGCCCTGCATACAGCCCTGTATTCTAGCCCTGTATTCTAGCCCTACATATAGCCCTGTATTCTAGCCCTGTATTCTAGCCCTGTATTCTAGCCCTGCATACAGCCCTGTATTCTAGCCCTGTATTCTAGCCCTGCATACAGCCCTGTATTCTAGCCCTGTATTCTAGCCCTGCATACAGCCCTGTATTCTAGCCCTGTATTCTAGCCCTGCATACAGCCCTGTATTCTAGCCCTGCATATAGCCCTGCATACAGCCCTGTATTCTAGCCCTGCATACAGCCCTGCATACAGCCCTGTATTCTAGCCCTGCATACAGGCCTGTATTCTAGCCCTGCATATAGCCCTGCATATAGCCCTGTATTCTAGCCCTGCATACAGCCCTGTATTCTAGCCCTGCATATAGCCCTGTATTCTAGCCCTGCATATAGCCCTGCATATAGCCCTGCATATAGCCCTGTATTCTAGCCCTGTATTCTAGCCCTGTATTCTAGCCCTGCATACAGCCCTGTATTCTAGCCCTGCATACAGCCCTGTATTCTAGAGGTACATCGGTATCGTGGTTGGCTGGCAGTCAAAGGGAGTGACCAACCCGGGATTTCCAGTAGGAAAAAAAACGCAGAAACGTCAGAGCCACACACCAACACCGCAGCAAGACACGGAATACCCCTCTTTCTCCTCTCTCTTCTTCTCTCAGCATAAGTCAGTACAGGGGTCCATATTCTCCAAGAAGCTGCACTAACGGAGAATGTGGTCATCACCCTGTTCTGGAATCTCCACTGCATTCGATCTTCTTCTCGTTCGGTTTTCCACCTTCTAAAACAAGATAATCTTATTTTGAGCCTAAATCTCAACTATGGACAAGCACCCAGGCTCCAACACGATCAACCCCGCATCCTACCATGGGAATCCGGCCGCACGGTGTTCGGACCGAGGAGTTGGCGGTTCGTGTCCGCACAGCCTGGGCTCAGAGGCAGTCACCGCAGGCAGCGGTGGTGGGGTGTCCGGGGGCAGCGCGTCTACTCCGCATCAAACCCACAAGCGGCGACTGGAGGGGGTCCTCAATAAATACACCAACCTGCTACAGGGATGGCAGAACAGGTACAGTAGCCTATTCAGGGGGTCTAGCTCTGGTCCAAGGCGTTATACGCGGACGCACACTAACGCCGTAGAACAGACGTAGTTTTATAGTGGTTATTAGCCGAGTTTGGTGCCATTGTTGATCAGTTGTGTCTGCTAGAAAGTCATCTCATTTCACACATATATATTTTTTAAAATCTCATTTAATCTTATCTATTCACAACAAGTTTGGTTCGATATCCATCTTATCTATTTAATTTTCACCTATTTTTTTCGTATCTTGTCACATCTATTGATAACAGAAGTTACAAAAAAAGGGGGGGGGGGCGGGGTAGGTCACATTCTCCGTCATTGATCAGCTGATTGATGAAGACGTCGTAACGCACAGGATGTTTCCATTGGAAGGACTGAACCGAGAGGAGCGTCGCTTTGCGTTGCTGCACGACAAGGCATTTTCCGTCCCGTTGCCGTGTTTACTGGAACACAGTTGTTGTTGTTGTTGGCAACAACACAAGTGATGACAATTAACATAATATATAAATACTGTTTTCATGTTCTATTCTGCTCTGTTCTATTCTATAGTTTAGTGAATTATTTGTGAAGTGGTCGCACTGCCTTCCGTCATGAAAGCAAGTCATTGAGTTCATAGAGATAAGGAGCTGAGATAGGACGGTTAATAAATACAGTAACTTGAAGGCAAACTCGGACAGGAACAGGGTTTTGCTGATATAGTGGAACAGGGTTTTGCTGATATAGTGGAACAGGGTTTTGCTGATATAGTGGAACAGGGTTTTGCTGATATAGTGGAACAGGGTTTTGCTGATATAGTGGAACAGGGTTCTGCTGATATAGCGGAACAGGGTTTTGCTGATATAGTGGAACAGGGTTTTGCTGATATAGTGGAACAGGGTTTGCTGATATAGTGGAACAGGGTTTTGCTGATATAGTGGAACAGGGTTTTGCTGATATAGTGGAACAGGGTTTTGCTGATATAGTGGAACAGGGTTTTGCTGATATAGTGGAACAGGGTTTTGCTGATATAGTGGAACAGGGTTTTGCTGATATAGTGGAACAGGGTTTTGCTGATATAGTGGAACAGGGTTTTGCTGATATAGTGGAACAGGGTTTTGCTGATATAGTGGAACAGGGTTTTGCTGATATAGTGGAACAGGGTTTTGCTGATATATGGAACAGGGTTTTGCTGATATAGTGGAACAGGGTTTTGCTGATATAGGGTTTTGCTGTGGAACAGGGTTTTGCTGATATAGTGGAACAGGGTTTTGCTGATATAGTGGAACAGGGTTTTGCTGATATAGTGGAACAGGGTTTTGCTGATATAGTGGAACAGGGTTTTGCTGATATAGCGGAACAGGGTTTTGCTGATATAGTGGAACAGGGTTTTGCTGCGGAACAGGGTTTTGCTGATATAGTGGAACAGGGTTTTGCTGATATAGCGGAACAGGGTTTTGCTGATATAGCGGAACAGGGTTTTGCTGAATATAGCGGAACAGGGTTTTGCTGATATAGTGGAACAGGGTTTTGCTGATATAGCGGAACAGGGTTTTGCTGATATAGTGGAACAGGGTTTTGCTGATATAGTGGAACAGGGTTTTGCTGATATAGTGGAACAGGGTTTTGCTGATATAGTGGAACAGGGTTTTGCTGATATAGTGGAACAGGGTTTTGCTGATATAGTGGAACAGGGTTTTGCTGATATAGTGGAACAGGGTTTTGCTGATATAGTGGAACAGGGTTTTGCTGATATAGTGGAACAGGGTTTTGCTGATATAACGGAACAGGGTTTTGCTGATATAGCGGAACAGGGTTTTGCTGATATAGCGGAACAGGGTTTTGCTGATATAGCGGAACAGGGTTTTGCTGATATAGTGGAACAGGGTTTTGCTGATATAGTGGAACAGGGTTTTGCTGATATAGCGGAACAGGGTTTTGCTGATATAGTGGAACAGGGTTTTGCTGATATAGTGGAACAGGGTTTTGCTGATATAGTGGAACAGGGTTTTGCTGATATAGTGGAACAGGGTTTTGCTGATATAGTGGAACAGGGTTTTGCTGATATAGTGGAACAGGGTTTTGCTGATATAGTGGAACAGGGTTTTGCTGATATAGTGGAACAGTTGTTTTGGGAATGGTTTCATGGTCAGAGCCAGATGGTCCCGGGCTGTGGGAGAGCTCCAGGGTGATAGGTGGACAGTCTGCGATGGGGGACAACAACAGACTCGATTTCACTGCCCTTTGCATCTCTATTACTGAACTCATTCAGAGTGAATAGACCTTTTTACACTTGTTCAGTAGACCTGTCTACCAACACACAGGCCCTATTCCCTTCATTACCAACACACAGGCCCTATTCCCTTCATTACCAACACACAGGCCCTATTCCCTTCATTACCAACACACAGGCCCTATTCCCTTCATTACCAACACACAGGCCCTATTCCCTTCATTACCAACACACAGGCCCTATTCCCTTCATAGTGCACTACTTTAGACCAGAGCCCTATTCCCTTCATAGTGCACTACTTTAGCCAGAGCCCTATTCCCTTCATTACCAACACACAGGCCCTATTCCCTTCATTACCAACACACAGGCCCTATTCCCTTCATTACCAACACACAGGCCCTATTCCCTTCATTACCAACACACAGGCCCTATTCCCTTCATTACCAACACACAGGCCCTATTCCCTTCATTACCAACACACAGGCCCTATTCCCTTCATTACCAACACACAGGCCCTATTCCCTTCATTACCAACACACAGGCCCTATTCCTTCATTACCAACACACAGGCCCTATTCCCTTCATTACCAACACACAGGCCCTATTCCTTCATTACCAACACACAGGCCCTATTCCTTCAATACCAACACACAGGCCCTATTCCTTCATTACCAACACACAGGCCCTATTCCCTTCATTACCAACACACAGGCCCTATTCCCTTCATTACCAACACACAGGCCCTATTCCCTTCATTACCAACACACAGGCCCTATTCCCTTCATTACCAACACACAGGCCCTATTCCCTATATAGTGCACTACTTTAGACCAGAGCCCTATTCCCTTCATAGTGCACTACTTTAGACCAGAGCTCTATTCCCTTCATTACCAACACACAGGCCCTATTCCTTCATTACCAACACACAGGCCCTATTCCCTATATAGTGCACTACTTTAGACCAGAGCCCTATTCCCTTCATAGTGCACTACTTTAGACCAGAGCTCTATTCCCTTCATAGTGCACTACTTTAGACCAGAGCCCTATTCCCTATATAGTGCACTACTTTAGACCAGAGCCCTATTCCCTCTATATAGTGCACTACTTTAGACCAGAGCCCTATTCCTTCATAGTGCACTACTTTAGACCAGAGCCCTATTCCTATATAGTGCACTACTTTAGACCAGAGCCCTATTCCCTATATAGTGCACTACTTTAGACCAGAGCCCTATTCCCTACATAGTGCACTACTTTAGACCAGAGCCCTATTCCCTTCATAGTGCACTACTTTAGACCAGAGCCCTATTCCCTATATAGTGCACTACTTTAGACCAGAGCCCTATTCCCTATATAGTGCACTACTTTAGACCAGAGCCCTATTCCCTACATAGTGCACTACTTTAGACCAGAGCCCTATTCCCTTCATAGTGCACTACTTTAGACCATAGCCCTATTCCCTACATAGTGCACTACTTTAGACCAGAGCCCTATTCCCTTCATAGTGCACTACTTTAGACCAGAGCCCTATTCCTTCATAGTGCACTACTTTAGACCAGAGCCCTATTCCTTCATAGTGCACTACTTTAGACCAGAGCCTATTCCCTTCATAGTGCACTACTTTAGACCAGAGCCCTATTCCCTTCATAGTGCACTACTTTAGACCAGAGCCCTATTCCCTTCATAGTGCACTACTTTAGACCAGAGCTCTATTCCCTTCATTACCAACACACAGGCCCTATTCCCTTCATTACCAACACAGGCCCTATTCCCTTCATAGTGCACTACTTTAGACCAGAGCCCTATTCCTTCATAGTGCACTACTTTAGACCAGAGCCTCTATTCCCTTCATAGTGCACTACTTTAGACCAGAGCCTATTCCCTATATAGTGCACTACTTTAGACCAGAGCCCTATTCCCTATATAGTGCACTACTTTAGACCAGAGCCCTATTCCCTTCATAGTGCACTACTTTAGACCAGAGCCCTATTCCTATATAGTGCACTAC
>NW_025749124.1:25000-27369 GCF_021184085.1 Oncorhynchus gorbuscha
TATCCTCCTCCTCTCCTCATCCTCCTCCTCCTTCTTCTCCTCCTCCTCCTCCTCATGCATATACAGCACCACATATGCACAGAATTGTACCGACAAGTCTGCCGTGAGCGCCCTCTGTACTGGGCCAATCAGAAGGGATGTGAGATGTAGAGCCCTCTGTACTGGGCCAATCAGAAGGGATGTGAGATGTAGAGCCCTCTGTACTGGGCCAATCAGTAGGGATGTGAGATGTAGAGCCCTCTGAACTGGGCCAATCAGTAGGGATGTGAGATGTAGAGCCCTCTGTACTGGGCCAATCAGTAGGGATGTGAGATGTAGAGCCCTCTGTACTGGGCCAATCAGAAGGGATGTGAGATGTAGAGCCCTCTGTACTGGGCCAATCAGTAGGGATGTGAGATGTAGAGCCCTCTGTACTGGGCCAATCAGTAGGGATGTGAGATGTAGAGCCCTCTGTACTGGGCCAATCAGTAGGGATGTGAGATGTAGAGCCCTCTGTACTGGGCCAATCAGTAGGGATGTGAGATGTAGAGCCCTCTGTACTGGGCCAATCAGAAGGGATGTGAGATGTAGAGCTCTCTGTACTGGGCCAATCAGTAGGGATGTGAGATGTAGAGCCCTCTGTACTGGGCCAATCAGTAGGGATGTGAGATGTAGAGCCCTCTGTACTGGGCCAATCAGTAGGGATGTGAGATGTAGAGCCCTCTGTACTGGGCCAATCAGTAGGGATGTGAGATGTAGAGCCCTCTGTACTGGGCCAATCAGTAGGGATGTGAGATGTAGAGCCCTCTGTACTGGGCCAATCAGTAGGGATGTGAGATGTAGAGCCCTCTGTACTGGGCCAATCAGTAGGGATGTGAGATATAGAGCCCTCTGTACTGGGCCAATCAGTAGGGATGTGAGATGTAGAGCCCTCTGTACTGGGCCAATCAGTAGGGATGTGAGATAGAGCCCTCTGTACTGGGCCAATCAGTAGGGATGTGAGATGTAGAGCCCTCTGTACTGGGCCAATCAGTAGGGATGTGAGATGTAGAGCTCTCTGTAGCCAAACCCAGTGGAGGTGCATCTGCCTCGGTCTGTCAGACTCTGACGTGAGAGTGGTTTTGGCACATGACAGGATACATTAGTTCAGAATGAACTGTCTCCCTTAAAACAATCTCTCTCTCTCTCTCTCTCTCTCTCTCTCTCTCTCTCTCTCTCTCTCTCTCTCTCTCTCTCTCTCTCTCTGTCTCTCTCTGTCTCTCTCTTCTCTCTCTGTCTCTCTCTCTCTCTCTCTCTCTCTCTCTTCTCTCTCTCTCTCTCTCTCTCTCTCTCTCTCTCTCTCTCTGTCTCTCTCTGTCTCTCTCTTCTCTCTCTGTCTCTCTCTCTCTCTCTCTCTCTCTCTCTCTCTCTCTCTCTCTCTCTCTCTCTCTCTCTCTCTCTCTCTCTCTCTCTCTCTCTCTCTCTCCCCACACAGTAGATACTACTGCATGATGATACATTAACATGGTTATAACCCTAATGTAACTACTCCATGATGATAATGTAACATGGTTATAACCCTAATGTAACAGTAGATACTACTCCCATAATGATAGATTAACATGGTTATAACCCTAAGTAACTACTCCATAATGAAATGTTATAACCCGTAACAATAGATACTACTCCATGATGATAGATTAACATGGTTATAACCCTAATGTAACAGTAGATACTACTCCATGATGATAATTAACATGGTTATAACCCTAATGTAACAGTAGATTTAACTACTCCATGATGATAGATACTATACATGGTAATGTAACAGTAGATACTACTCTAATAATGTAACATGGTTATAACCCTAATACTCTTTAATGATACTGCTCCCTGATAGATTAACATGGATAGCATTAGATACTACTCATAATGATAGATTAACATGGTTATAACCTAATCAACAACTGCTCCATAATGATACATTATGGTTATAACCTAATGTAACAGTAGATACTACTCCATGATACATTAACATGGTTATAACCTAATGTGTATACTACTCCATGATGATAATGTAACATGGTTATAATCCTAATGTAACAGTAGAATACTCCATGATGATAATGTAACATGGTTATAAACCCTAATGTAACAGTATGATACTACTCCATGATGATAATGTAACATGGTTATAGCCTAATGTAACAGTAGATACTACTCCATGATGATTAACACTGATTTATAACCCTAATGTAACGTAGATACCTCATGATGATGATCTTTATAAGTTTATAACCTAATGTAACAGTAGATACTACTCATGATGATAGATTAACATGGTTATAGCCTAATGTAACAGTAGATACTACTCCATGATGATAATGTAACATGGTTATAACCCTAATGTA
>NW_025749125.1:7500-27355 GCF_021184085.1 Oncorhynchus gorbuscha
AACATTAAATACAATTGTGGGGCCATAAAAATAAGCGATTATAAACGCATACCAGTTCTTATCTTCCCACAGAAGAACATAATACATTCGCTAGTAAGCTACAGTTATATTATATAATAGTTACTCTACCTCGCAAACTAATATAATTAGCCAGCTCGTCACTTCTACTTGTTAATCAAACGGGAATCAAATGACATTTGAACAAACAGGAATCAAATGACAGATGGCAAATTGGCGAGAAATACAAATAACATGCCAGTTTAGGAGATACCACAGGGCAAAAGCTTCGTGGGTAAACCAGAGATGTATTTCGGGAAATATTGCCACGAATCCCTTGTTTTTGTGTTTAGGAAAGTTGTTAAATCCCTTCTCACTGCTACAACCATCAGCAGCCCACATCAAAGTGCTTCACACTCTCCCGTCCCTCCTCCGATCTGTCGCCCCGCAAAAATATTACTTTACGAACGTGACCAATTTGGCACTTTATCAGCAGCAATGTTATAAATAGCTCCCGCGCTGCCTTCCGACCTTGTTTTCTGTTCGTTATGAAAATACCTAGTAACTAGTTAGGCGTGCTGAAGTTGATCTCGCTGTCGCCCTGTCTTGTTGTAGTAAATCGCTCCCTCGCCCAGCAACTCTCTCCAGCAGGCAGCTCCCCTCCCGGAGCTCAGGCAGTGCAGTGCCTCGATCTCGTCCCGAACACGCCAGTATCCCCAGACTGCATCCGGGTCGGGTCGCAGTCAAATTCTTTTCAAAGTTGATTTCAAAAGCAAAAACGTATTCTATCTTCTTTGAAAGCCTTTACTAGTCTCTTCCTGCTTATAAGCAGTAACTAACTTCTAGTAGACAGGGAATAGTCAGTCAGATCCTGGGATTTCCAGAACAGCACCAAATTGACAAAGGACTCAGACAGTAGGCTACATTACAAGTGAGCCTTAGTGGGCGCATGCCAGTGTAAAGCTTGAGGATATTTCTAAAGGACTCAGACAGTAGGCTACATTACAAGTGAGCCTTAGTGGGCGCATGCCAGTGTAAAGCTTGAGGATATTTCTAAAAGGACTCAGACAGTAGGCTACATTACAAGTGAGCCTTAGTGGGCGCATGCCAGTGTAAAGCTTGAGGATATTTCTAAAAGGACTCAGACAGTAGGCTTGAGGATATTTCTAAAGGACTCAGACAGTAGGCTACATTACAAGTGAGCCTTAGTGGGCGCATGCCAGTGTAAGCTTGAGGATATTTCTAAAGGACTCAGACAGTAGGCTACATTACAAGGACTGGGCGCATGCCAGTGTAAAGCTTGAGGATATTTCTAAGGACTCAGACAGTAGGCTACATTACAAGTGAGCCTTAGTGGGCGCATGCCAGTGTAAAGCTTGAGGATATTTCTAAAGGACTCAGACAGTAGGCTACATACAAGTGAGCCTTAGTGGGAGCATGCCAGTGTAAAGCTTGAGGATATTTCTAAAGGACTCAGACAGTAGGCTACATTACAAGTGAGCCTTAGTAAAGCATGCCAGTGTAAAGCTTGAGGATATTTCTAAAGGACTCAGACCAGTAGGCTACATTACAGTGAGCCTTGATGGGCGCATGCCAGTGTAAAGCTTGAGGATATTTCTAAAGGACTCAGACAGTAGGCTACATTACAAGTGAGCCTTAGTGGGCCTTGGTGGGCGCATGCTACATTACAGTGTAAGCTTGGGGATATTTCAAAGGACTCAGACAGTAGGCTACATTACAAGTAGGCCTTAGTAGGCGCATGCCAGTGTAAAGCTTGAGGATATTTCTAAAGGACTCAGACAGCCTTAGTGGGCGCTGCATTACTAAAGGTGAGCCTTGAGCCTTAGTGCATGCCAGTGTAAAGCTTGAGATGACTCACAAAGGACTCAGACAGTAGACTACATTACAAGTGAGCCTTAGTGGGCGCATGCCCAGTGTAAAGCTTGAGGATATTTCTAAAGGACTCAGACAGTAGACTTCCATTACAAGTAGACATAGTGGCGCATGCCAGTGTAAAGCTTGAGGATATTTCTAAAGGACTCAGACAGTAGACTACATTACAAGTGAGCCTTAGTGGGCGCATGCCAGTGTAAAGCTTGAGGATATTTCTAAAGGACTCAGACAGTAGGCTACATTACAAGTGAGCCTTAGTGGGCGCATGCCAGTGTAAAGCTTGAGGATATTTCTAAAGGACTCAGACAGTAGACTACATTACAAGTGAGCCTTAGTGGGCGCATGCCAGTGTAAAGCTTGAGGATATTTCTAAAGGACTCAGACAGTAGGCTACATTACAAGTGAGCCTTAGTGGGCGCATGCCAGTGTAAAGCTTGAGGATATTTCTAAAGGACTCAGACAGTAGGCTACATTACAAGTGAGCCTTAGTGGGCGCATGCCAGTGTAAAGCTTGAGGATATTTCTAAAGGACTCAGACAGTAGGCTACATTACAAGTGAGCCTTAGTGGGCGCATGCCAGTGTAAAGCTTGAGGATATTTCTAAAGGACTCAGACAGTAGGCTACATTACAAGTGAGCCTTAGTGGGCGCATGCCAGTGTAAAGCTTGAGGATATTTCTAAAGGACTCAGACAGTAGACTACATTACAAGTGAGCCTTAGTGGGCGCATGCCAGTGTAAAGCTTGAGGATATTTCTAAAGGACTCAGACAGTAGACTACATTACAAGTGAGCCTTAGTGGGCGCATGCCAGTGTAAAGCTTGAGGATATTTCTAAAGGACTCAGACAGTAGACTACATTACAAGTGAGCCTTAGTGGGCGCATGCCAGTGTAAAGCTTGAGGATATTTCTAAAGGACTCAGACAGTAGACTACATTACAAGTGAGCCTTAGTGGGCGCATGCCAGTGTAAAGCTTGAGGATATTTCTAAAGGACTCAGACAGTAGGCTACATTACAAGTGAGCCTTAGTGGGCGCATGCCAGTGTAAAGCTTGAGGATATTTCTAAAGGACTCAGACAGTAGACTACATTACAAGTGAGCCTTAGTGGGCGCATGCCAGTGTAAAGCTTGAGGATATTTCTAAAGCAAACGCTGAAATATAAACAAGCCCTTCCTTCCAGAACTCAGCGTCTATTTATTTAATGTCTGATCTTTGTAGGATCAGAGGCCAGGGCAGTCTCTGCATGCATGGAACGATTTATCTCCCTGTGTATGTGAAAGAGAGAGAGATTTATCTCCCTGTGTATGTGAAAGAGAGAGATTTATATCCCTGTGTATGTGAAAGAGCGAGAGAGATGTATCTCCCTGTGTATGTGAAAGAGAGAGATTTATCTCCCTGTGTATGTGAAAGAGAGAGATTTATCTCCCTGTGTATGTGAAAGAGAGAGATTTATATCCCTGTGTATGTGAAAGAGCGAGAGAGATGTATCTCCCTGTGTATGTGAAAGAGAGAGATTTATCTCCCTGTGTATGTGAAAGAGAGAGAGATGTATCTCCCTGTGTATGTGAAAGAGAGAGATTTATCTCCCTGTGTATGTGAAAGAGCGAGAGAGATGTATCTCCCTGTGTATGTGAAAGAGAGAGATATTTATCTCCCTGTGTATGTGAAAGAGAGAGATTTATCTCCCTGTGTATGTGAAAGAGAGATTTATCTCCCTGTGTATGTGAAAGAGAGAGAGATTTATCTCCCTGTGTATGTGAAAGAGATATTTATCTCCCTGTGTATGTGAAAGAGAGAGAGATTTATCTCCCTGTGTATGTGAAAGAGAGATTTATCTCCATGTGTATGTGAAAGAGAGAGAGATTTATCTCCCTGTGTATGTGAAAGAGAGATTTATCTCCCTGTGTATGTAAAAGAGAGGGATTTATCTCCCTGTGTATGTGAAAGAGAGAGAGATTTATCTCCCTGTGTATGTGAGAGAGAGAGATTTATCTCCTTGTGTATGTGAAAGAGCGAGAGAGATATATCTCCCTGTGTGTGTGAAAGAGAGAGAGATTTATCTCCCTGTGTATGTGAAAGAGAGATTTATCTCCTTGTGTATGTGAAAGAGCGAGAGAGATGTATCTCCCTGTGTATGTGAAAGAGAGAGAGATTTATCTCCCTGTGTATGTGAAAGAGAGAGAGATTTATCTCCCTGTGTATGTGAAAGAGAGAGAGAGTCCTTGTATAGGTTTTGTGCCTGTGGTCAGTTGAATATGTGCATTGTTAACAAGTCAGCCTAACAATACGATGACTAGGTCTCCATAGAACCAATGATGGAGGAGAAGATGGGGAGATTACAGGACTGTGGTCTGACACGGCCTGTGTCGTCCCAAATCGCATCCCATTCCATATGTAGTGCACCACTTTTGACCAAGAGCCCCAGAAATAGTGCACTATAAAGGGAATAGGGTACCATTTGGGACATTTACATTTACATTTAAGTCATGGATGCTTCAAGCTGTCCCAGATCAGTTACTATTATACCTCTCGTGTCATTACCAAACACTGTAATCACATGGCTCTCCTTTTCAATGTCTGAGATGTACTGTAATTCAGTGTTACGCTATGGTGCGTTCAACAAGGCAGAGAGGGAAAGAGTGAGAGAGAAAGAGAGTGAGGGAAAGAGAGAGAGAAAGAGAGTGAGGGAAAGAGAGAGGGAAAGAGTGAGAGGGAAAGAGTGAGAGGTAAAGAGAGTGAGAGGTAAAGAGAGTGAGAGGGAAAGAGAGTGAGGGAAAGAGAGTGAGGGAAAGAGAGTGAGGGAAAGAGAGTGAGGGAAAGAGAGTGGGAGGGAAAGAGAGTGGGAGGGAAAGAGAGTGAGGGAAAGAGAGTGAGGGAAAGAGAGTGAGGGAAAGAGAGTGGGAGGGAAAGAGAGTGAGAGGGAAAGAGATTGAGGGAAAGAGTGAGAGGGAAAGAGAGTGAGAGGGAAAGAGAGTGAGGGAAAGAGAGTGAGAGGGAAAGAGAGTGAGGGAAAGAGAGAGTGAGGGAAAGAGTGAGAGGGAAAGAGAGAGAGGGAAAGAGTGAGAGGGAAAGAGAGTGAGAGGGAAAGAGAGAGAGAGGGAAAGAGAGTGAGGGAAAGAGTGAGAGGGAAAGAGAGTGAGAGGGAAGAGAGAGGGAAAGAGAGAGAGAGGGAAGAGAGGAAAGAGAGAGAGAGAGAGAAGAGAGAGAGAGGGAAAGAGAGAGAGAGGAAAGAGAGAGAGAGAGAAAGAGAGAGAGAGGAAAGAGTGAGAAGAAGTGGGGAAGAGAGTGGGGAAGAGAGTGGGAGATCTCTTTGGAGATGTGGAGTTGAGGGCCAGTTGTACCCTCTAACTAACTAGTGGTATTCTGTGTTTTGAAGAGTCTGAAATTAAATGGCGGCCATCTACTAAACTCACTGCAGCATTCACCATGTATTAGATTTAGAGTTTACTCCAGGAATTCGTTTTCATTAAAAAACTACAATGACAATTGAAGTGAAATGCAGAATAAAGGAATGCAGTTCAATATGTAATAATACAATAGGATATTAATGCTGCTATGCACATGTTGATGCAAAAGCCCCTTCATCACTCACACGTTGTTTCTAAGTGTTGCCACCTCCTCTTCCAATACAAACAATTGTTGCCACCTCCCTCTTCCAATACAAACAATTGTTGCCGCCTCCCTCTTCTAATACAAACAATTGTTGCCACCTCCTCTTCTATTACAAACAAGTGTTGCCACCTCCCTTTCTCTTGGAATATAAAACAGTTGTTGCCATCTCCCTTTCTCTTGGAATATAAAACAGTTGTTGCCAACTCCCTTTCTCTTGGAATATAAATATTTGCTCATCACCGCTCTCTAGTGGTGGTGGAAGGCTAATGCAGAGGCTGTATATTCATTAAACATTACAGCGCTCGGTCTCCTTACAAGGTAAACAACAGTTTAGCGCTCTCCAACAGAGATGAAAATGCCTGCTGTCGTTCTCGATCTTTTATCTAAATGGTGATCAAGAAGTGATGTCATACAGGGCGGCTGGGTAGCCTAGTGGTTAGAGCAATGGACTAGTAACCGGAAGGTTGCAAGTTCAAAACCCCGAGCTGACAAAGTACTGTTCTGCCCCTGAACAGGCAGTTAAACCCACTGTTCCTAGGCTGTCATTGAAAATAAGAATGTGATAACTTAACTGACTTGCTTTGTTAAATAAAGGTAAAATATCAAGAGGGTTTTTATTTATTTAACCAGGTAGGCAAGTTGAGAACAAGTTCATTTACAATTGACACATGTATTGATACGAGACAGTTAGCCCAGGCTATCCAGATGTGTTTAAGAGATCAATCCTTGACAAAATAATAACCCTGAATAGCATCTAAGACATGTTTGATCCATCAGTTCTAACAATCGTGTTCTAATCATTTTGAACATAGGAGAAATCAAAGAAAAACTGGTTTGAGTTTTGCAGAAAAAAGACAAATTAAAAACAGCAGCTCAAAACCCAGACCAGTCAACACACATGTGACATGTTGCACTGAGAGCCGTCTGTGGTAAATCTGAGTGGGATTGAGAGCCGTCTGTGGTAAATCTGAGTGAGATTGAGAGCCGTCTGTGGTAAATCTGAGTGGGATTGAGAGCCGTCTGTGGTAAATCTGAGTGGGATTGAGAGCCATCTGTGGTAAATCTGAGTGGGATTGAGAGCCATCTGTGGCAAATCTGAGTGGGATTGAGAGCCATCTGTGGCAAATCTGAGTGGGATTGAGAGCCATCTGTGGCAAATCTGAGTGGGATTGAGAGCCATCTGTGGCAAATCTGAGTGGGATTGAGAGCCGTCTGTGGCAAATCTGAGTGGGATTGAGAGCCATCTGATGGCAAATCTGAGTGGGATTGAGAGCATGGTGAAACAAACAGGCAGATTATCTTCAATTGTCTTGCATTTCTTATGTACATGATCATATAAAACCATGGTCTGCTAGGCAGGATGAGCATTAAGTACTGCCAGGGAATGGTGACAGTAACAGGATGAGCATACTCTACATTTACTCAGGATGAGCATTGTCAGTGCAATCATCCAGGATGAGCATGACAGTACTGGCAGGATGCATGGTGGTCCTGTGGCAGGATGAGCATGGTGACAGTACAGCCAGGATGAGCATGGTGACAGTACTGGCAGGATGAGCATGGTGACAGTACTGCCAGGATGAGCATGGTGACAGTACTGCCAGGATGAGCATGGTGACAGTACTGCCAGATGAGCATGGTGATACTGCCAGGATGAGCATGGTGACAGTACTGCCAGGATGAGCATGGTGACATACTGGCAGGATGAGCATGGTGACTGCCAGGATGAGTGACAGTACTGCCAGGATGAGCATGGTGAAAGTACTGCCAGGATGAGCATGGTGACAGTACTGCCAGGATGAGCATGGTGACAGTACTGCCAGGATGAGCATGGTGACAGTACTGGCAGGATGAGCATGGTGACAGTACTGCCAGGATGAGCCAGGACAGTACTGCATGAGTGACAGTACTGCCAGGATGAGCATGGTGACAGTACAGCCAGGATGAGCATGGTGACAGTACTGCCAGGATGAGCATGGTGACAGTACTGCCAGGATGAGCATGGTGACAGTACTGGCAGGATGAGCATGGTGACAGTACTGGCCAGGATGAGCATGGTGACAGTACTGGCCAGGATGAGCATGGTGACAGTACGGCCAGGATGAGCATGGTGACAGTACGGCCCAGTGACAGTACTGCCAGGATGAGCATGGTGACAGTACTGGCAGGATGAGCATGGTGACAGTACTGCCAGGATGAGCATGGTGACAGTACTGCCAGGATGAGCATGGTGACAGTACTGCCAGGATGAGCATGGTGACAGTACTGGCAGGATGAGCATGGTGACAGTACTGGCCAGGGATGAGCATGGTGACACATGACTAAGTCAGGATGAGCTTTGGATGAGCAAGCATCTGCCAGGAAATGGTGACACAGAGGATGAGCATGGTGACAGGCCAGAGCATTAAACAGTATCGCCAGGATGAATGGACAGTGATATTCTGTGCCAGGATGAGATTCCAGACTGAGCATGGTGAAAGTTTCCAAGCATGGTGACAGTACTGCCAGGATGAGCCCCTGACAGTACTGCCAGGATGAGCACCTCGGCCAGGATGAGCATTGACAGTACGGCCTGAGTCCAGGGGTTGGATGAGCATCTGAGTGACAGATATTATACGTAAAATGGATGAATGCAATTTCCAACCATCCCCAGCCCCTCCCTGGACGCTCTGAAGGGGTTGGTAGGTGGAAACTCCATCCAGCCTATCAGAAATCAGAAGACAAGGTGAGTCACAAGCACCATATTGCCTCCACCTATCCAAACCCTTCAGATCTACAGGGGTGCCTCGGGAATTTAGGGTGTGTCTCAATTGTATATCCATGATTCATTATGTCCTCTCTCATCTCCTTCTCAAAACACATAGAAGATCCAAGACAAGGAACCTCATATCTTGTGTTCCAATGAGTTTTGAGAAGGATGCAAGGAGAGAAGGTATGAGGAATCAAGAAAATACAATTGAGATTCACCCAGTGTGTGTGTGTATCAGTGGTCTTTGATCTGGTCCTCCTCCTCCAGCTTGCGTATCTCTCCCTTCAGGAAGTTGATGGTCTCTCTGCTGGCCTTCAGTCTATCCTTCAGGTCTGTGATCTCTGACTGGTCTTCTTCTTCGCTGCTTCCAGCTTCTCCCGCGTCCGCAGCTCCAGCTCCGCAACTACAGACACAGGAAGGGTCAGTCACCAGTGACACTGTCCACTCAGCACTGCTGTGGTGTCACTGAACAACGAGGACAAAGACATTGGCTTTTATTGGCTGCCTTTACATAGGCAGTCCAAATCTGATCTCATTGGCAAAGGATCTGATCTGTCAAAAGACCAATAATTGGGCAAAAGATCAGAACTGGGCTGCCTGTGTAAACGCAGCCATGGACTTTTAATCTAAGCCCCTACTGCAGGGTTCCCAACTGGGGACCCGCGGGTGGTTTTAATAGGCTCCCCAAGTTTTCTGAGCAATTATTTTTCATTGTTGGACATAAAAGACTAACAACACAAGGAAATCAGCTCCAAGTGATTTTCATTTGGGAAAATGTGTTGAAGTATTCCCATGTATGATAGAGAGATGTGATTATATATACACACATGTAAGCCAGGTTTGAAATGGAGTTTTAGTCAAATATTATATATATATGCCATTTAGCAGACGCTTTTATCCAAGCGACTTACAGTCATGTGTGCATACATTCTACGTATGGGTGGTCCCGGGGATCGAACCCACTACCCTGGCGTTACAAGCGCCATGCTCTACCAACTGAGCTACAGAAGGACCTGTTTGGGCTTCTTTGAGGTCAATTTCAGTCTACAAATGATTTGTAATTATGTTCTGGGCCCCAAACAGCCTCTCAAGAAAAAAAAAAGAAAAGAATCTAGTTGATGATGCCTGTAATTTGCATTGAAACACATTTGCCCGACGAGGGTTAAAAAAGACATTGCTAGATACAGTCGTTACAATATGAATCTACAGGTACTAAATGTGCAGGTGTGTGTGTGTGTGCTCCTCACACTCCGTCTCGTGTTTATAGGCCCCAGGGTCAGTTGTCTAGAGGTGCTAAGGAGCTGTTGCATCATGGCTGTGGGGTCCTGGAAGATCTGAGAGAGGAACAGGAAGGACAGAGAGTTGAGACGGGGCCTCTCTGCTTTCTTTCCTCACCTTGGTTTCACTTCCTTTCTCGTGTCCTCTTTGGTTCACTGTTTGAAAAATAAATCAATCAAATGTCTCACCATTTCATCATAGAATTCAGAGACCACCGTCTTCTTGGGCATGGCACTGGAGTCTGACTGGAAGAGCTTCAGTAGGTGGTAGAGAGTCACCTGTAGATAGGATTAGACAAGACAAGATAAAGACAGATAGATAGATAGATAGATAGATAGATAGATAGATAGATAGATAGATAGATAGATAGATAGATAGATAGATAGATAGATAGATAGATAGATAGATAGATAGATAGATAGATAGATAGATAGATAGAAAAGAAAAAAGAAAAAGATAGATAGATAGATAGATAGATAGATAGATAGATAGATAGATAGATAGATAGATAGATAGATAGATAGATAGATAGATAGATAGATAGATAGATAGATAGACAGATAGATAGATAGATAGATAATAGATAGAAAGAAAGAAAGAAACACAGATAGACAGACAGATAGACAGATAGACAGACAGAAAGACAGACAGAAACACAGACAGATAGATAGATAGATAGACAACAGAAGAGAAGAAAGACAGACAGACAGACAGACAGACAGACAGAAACAGATACAGACAGACAGACAGACAGACAGACAGACAGACAGACAGACAGACAGACAGACAGACAGACAGACAGACAGACAGACAGACAGACAGACAGACAGACAGACAGACAGACAGACAGACAGACAGACAGACAGACAGACAGACAGACAGACAGACAGACAGACAGACAGACAGACAGACAGACAGACAGACAGACAGACGAACAGATAGCACAGACAGACAGACAGACAGACAGACAGACAGACAGACAGACAGACAGACAGACAGACAGACAGACAGATAGCAGGACAGACAGACAGACAGACAGACAGACAGACAGACAGACAGACAGACAGACAGACAGACAGACAGACAGACAGACAGACAGACAGACAGACAGACAGACAGACAGACAGACAGACAGACAGACACAGACAGACAGACAGACAGACAGACAGACAGACAGACAGACAGACAGACAGACAGACAGACAGACAGACAGACAGACAGACAGACAGACAGACAGACAGACAGACAGACAGACAGACAGACAGACAGACAGACAGACAGACATGTAACTGGGGGAATTGTATCATAAAAATAATGTAATTGTACAGTCTCAAGTCCACTGTTATTAAACTATTGTTTTACTATTTTAATGTGTCCTAATTTAGAAAACGTATTGTATCTTTCTCACCTTCCTATTATGTTATTGTGTTAAACACTCTGAAAATCATCCTCTGTTAAAAAAAAGGTGCTATAATAATCAAGTTTGATTGGAACGAGGTCCCTAAATGACATAGTCGGGCACCGCTCACCGGCCTCTCATTGGGGTCGATGAAAAATATCTTGATGATGATCTCAAACTCTCCCCAGCCCGTCTCTGTGATCTCGTACGGAGGCTTCGTCACGACTACGACGGATCAGAAAGAGAACACCATGAGCCCTACATTCATGACAAATTACATCACTGCTAATACTTGGATACATTACAAACTTTACCTCTGAGTGGATTCACATAACTTTCATGTAGCTTGAACTGTATTTTCTTCACATATGCAGACATATCCTGGAATATAATTGGGTCAGGTTAATACTATATCATCCAATGATCATTATCATTATCCAATGAGACCTTGAAGTCAACACCATCCATTTTCCAAGATGACAGTTGAGTTTACCTCGTTTCTGTATGGTTTCACGTACACAGACCATTGGTGAGTGTGTCCATCCTCCTCTCGCTTCTTTCCAAAATACCGAGCAACGTTTCCGAATACGATGGGTTTGACGATCGTAACACCCTGTGGATAACAGACAACTGATGTTTTCTGCAACATCATGCAGATCAATGATGATAATATGGTGAACCGGCTGGCAAAGATAGTAAGAAGTGATGCGGATTTGATGCCTGCCTTTCCAACCGTGTCTTCACGACAAGCACTTCACTGACACGCTTCCATAGACTTATTAAAAAGGAAATATATTATAATTAGGGAACACACTTAGTCAAATTGTCTCTTATTAACATAAAACTTTTTATCGATCATATTATAGTCACCGGTATCAAATATTATTGACATCCATCCCCTACCTTCACTCTACCCCCGGAATCTGGTCCAAATTCAGCCATCCTTTTAAACATAGTATAGAGACTAGAAAGGGACGTTAAACTCGTATATGTCACTATAGGACTCTTGCAGTAGTGATTTGAAACGTGTCATTTAATAAGATTGCCATTAAATCTACGAAAACAACACGATTTTACATTGTACACATTTCAAATTGCCAGCCAAACAAGCACCGGAAGTACGTTACATTGTTCGTGGTCCGATGTGAACACGGGAGCTAAAACGATTTATGGTCCTCTTGTCTAATGTTCTGCTTTGTGCCCTGTAGTAGTAAATATATTGCAGTCATATAGACTGAATTGTGTAAAGCAATTTACAATCATCAAATCCTAAACTAGCAAAACATGTAATACAATGTTAAACTATGCAATATATACAAAACAACAATAATACAACGACAATGTTTGGGGTGGCAGCTAAAATAAATACATTTTAGGAGCTTTACAGACGGCATTATTAAGGCCCCTCGGCAATATGGTGTGTGCATTGATCAGTTTAGTGAAGTATTTAGCAAATGTCAGGCAGATCTGCTCCCGTTTGCTCTCCAATGACATGATTCCGAGGGCTTCCCGGGTAGCTGGTGAACGACCCGTTCCGAATTATTCTGCAGACTCTCTTCTGGACATATGAGTCAGGGTTCGAGTGATCATCGAAACTAGGCCGTTTATACATAATCCCACATGCTGACATTCACATCGGCTACTGAAATTAATAAAAATGTGTTTAATGTGAGCCAAGGCTTCGGACTAGTTGTTTTTTTAATAAGCATTTCTCACCAACTGTAACCCAAAGACCGGCAGATGGCGATATCGAGTCGTTTGCAAAAATGAAACCACCAGATTACAACCTGCCAGCCTTTCGCCAACACCAACTGCTTCACACACACGGTCTTAATCAGCTATTGACTTGATTACGATCGTTGCAATTTGGATAAATATATCCAAAAGCCTCATATCGTAACTAATAAACAGAATAAATGGAGTCACAATGTAGTTTCGATTATTTTATTTTTTGAGAAGGCACAAGGTGGTACAAACTCAGAATCTACTGCCTTTATTCTTACTGCAAATTGTCTAATAAATCATGTAATTAAAATAGCAATATAATCTGAAATAAACACACATTGACAGTGTTTTAGTATGCAGTCTAATAATGCAATAATCAATCCTGTCTGATTGAGACATTTATCCTGTATATTTGATAACAATTATCCATGTAATTATAGTTCCAGCACTAATGATTTCCTTACTTTGCTGTAACGCGAAGAGGAACACATGAAGTATATTGAATAGCAACTACTTCAGACAATGTGCAGCCGTCATTCTTCATGGATCTGGAACCGACGACTTACCTTCGGGTGAATGTCATGGAGCTGTAAATTAAATCAGGGCAAAAAGAACTACAGCCTACTGTACAATTCAGCATTTGGTGTAAGTGTAACTATGAGTAAATTATATATAAATAAAGAAAATCAAAATCTTTAAGGGCTTATAACTAGGTTCCCCTTTTTTTATCGTGTCAATCATACCTGAGAATAAACATGGTTTTAAGTTTGAGTAAATTAGACCGTTACAATATTTTCACAAAACAGAAAAACTACAGACCTCAGTAATATCCTCCGGTCTTATTCCAGCCTTTATACATTGCATTCTATTGATTAAGTGTACATTTGATGAAGCCAAATCAGCAATGTCAGGAACAGTAACATTTGGCCTAATGGTTCACGGAGACCCGACATCAAAGACGGATAAAACTAGTTTATTGAAACCACTCAAAACAAGACAGTGCACCTTTTAAAAAAAAGTAAAATTTCCTGAACACGTCCGAGAGAGAAATTGATCAGGTAAAACTCTGGATCTGATTGTAAAAAGTATTTGAAGGTAATATCTAAGATGGATGCATTATTATATGTACAAAATGACAACACTAATTGAGTATGAGTAACACTTGTCGACAGCGTATATATGTACATTATTGACGTATCAAACCAGTTCCACTCAAATATTCAACCGGTTTGAAAAGACGTTGGGGCTGGAAAGCTATTCGTAATGATCTGTGTATAGGTAACAAAGCATTGATAGCCTGTCCATTAGCACAATAAACATGGTATACTAGCTACATAGAGCATTCATAATGCTCTACACCATATTCAATATCTCAGTGCATTTATACAATAAAATGCAATACAAAAGTTCCACGTATAAAAAAAAAAAAGAAGTGTCTGTCATGCAAACTTTACCTGAAGGAGAACTTTACCAAAAGTAAGTCGCTCTGGATAAGAGCGTCTGCTAAATGACTTAAATGTAAATGTAAAAGGTTCCATTCAATAACATTCCATGTCAAACACATTGTAAAGTTCTCAAAATGCTCTTTTGTAGCTAGTGGGCAATATTGATAAAAACTTGGGAGATATTTATGTGCCAATAGTTGGATGTAAAGTCTTACCAATAAAATTCAGAAAAAAAAGTTTAGTTGACTGAAGCAAGTTGTTTCAGTGAATGATTCTAGCCACAATAACCACCTAAATATCTTTATGGTGACAACACAATGCAAGCAGGAGAGCACCACTAATGTCCATCAGGGCCATTTAGAAAAGACATGGGAGTAGAGAGGTAGGTTTTACCGCCTTAAAACAGACATCAATAGCAGTTATTTTAATCTGGCAGAGCAGTCAGTGCACAGACCCTGAGAAGCCAGGGAAGGATTGTGCAATTCATGCTTTACAAAATGGACACCTCACTTGAATACTATTACTACTGTAATCACCGTCCATTTACAACACCCAGATACTCACTACTGTAATCACCGTCCATTTACAACACCCAGATACTCACTACTGTAATCACCATCCATTTACAACACCCAGACCCTCACTACTGTAATCCCCATCCATTTACTACACCCAGCCCCTCAGCCTTGTCCCAGACCCTCACTACTGTAATCAACCATGTACTACACCCAGCCCCTCAGCCTTGTCCCAGACCCTCACTACTGTAATCCCCATTCATTTACTACACCCAGTCCCATGGCCTGGTCCCAGACCCTCACTACTGTAATGTAAATGTACTGTAATCCCCATTCATTTACTACACCCAGCCCCATGGCCTGGTCCCAGACCCTCACTACTGTAATCCCCATTCATTTACTACACCCAGTCCCATGGCCTGGTCCCAGACCCTCACTACTGTAATCCCCATTCATTTACTACACCCAGTCCCATGGCCTGGTCCCAGACCCTCATTACTACTGTAATCAACCATTTACTATACCCAGCCCCATGGCCTGGTCCCAGACCCTCACTACTGTAATCAACCATTTACTACACCCAGACCCTCACTACTGTAATCAACCATTTACTACACCCAGCCCCATGGCCTGGTCCCAGACCCTCACTACTGTAATCCCCATTCATTTACTACACCCAGCCCCATGGCCTGGTCCCAGACCCTCATTACTACTGTAATCAACCATTTACTATACCCAGCCCCATGGCCTGGTCCCAGACCCTCACTACTGTAATCAACCATTTACTACACCCAGACCCTCACTACTGTAATCAACCATTTACTACACCCAGCCCCATGGCCTGGTCCCAGACCCTCACTACTGTAATCCCCATTCATTTACTACACCCAGTCCCATGGCCTGGTCCCAGACCCTCACTACTGTAATCCCCATTCATTTACTACACCCAGCCCCATGGCCTGGTCCCAGACCCTCACTACTGTAATCAACCATTTACTACACCCCCATGGCCTGGTCCAGACCCTCACTACTGTAATCCCCATTCATTTACTACACCCAGCCCATGGCCTGGTCCCAGACCCTCACTACTGTAATCATTCATTTACTACACCCAGTCCCATGGCCTGGTCCCAGACCCTCACTACTGTAATCCCCATTCATTTACTACACCCAGCCCCATGGCCTGGTCCCAGAAGGGGATCCTACAAAACAGGATCAATGCATTAGCCAGCTAACTTTGATGGCATTTGATTTTCTAGCTCATTAAAAGCCACACTTAGATATCATTTTGCTTATGCCCCAGTGGCTTCTTTCCCCAAAAAATGTCTAACTTATTTCAGAATATTTAAGCATATTAGCTGACTAATGCATTGGTCCTGCTTTGTAGTACGCTCAGGTCTGTAATCCCCTAGTCTGGCATTGTTATTGCTATTCAATGTAGACATGGCCTGTCCCAGACTCTGCCAAAGTAATACAGATCTGGGACCAGGCTACAAAACACTGGCCTAAACCAGTGGGATAAGCAACTCAATAAGAAGTAGTATATACAGATCTGGGACAGAGGCTACAACCCTCACTGGCCTAAACCAGTGGGATAAGCAACTCAATAAGAAGTAGTATATACAGATCTGGGACCAGGCTGACAACCCTCACTGGCCTAAACCAGTGGGATAAGCAACTCGATAAGAAGTAGTATATACAGATCTGGGACCAGGCTACCCTCACTACCCTCACTGGCCTAAACCAGTGGGATAAGCAACTCAATAATTTGTAAGTCGCTCTGGATAAGAGCCTCTGCTAAATCAGTAAATGTAATGTAAATGCAATAAGAAGTAGTATACACAGATCTGGGACCAGGCTACAACCCTCACTGGCCTAAACCAGTGGGATAAGCAACTCAATAAGAAGTAGTATATACAGATCTGGGACCAGGCTACAACCCTCACTGGCCTAAACCAGTGGGATAAGCAACTCGATAAGAAGTAGTATATACAGATCTGGGACAGGCTACAACCCTCACTGGCCTAAACCAGTGGGATAAGCAACTCAATAAGAAGTAGTATATACAGATCTGGGACCAGGCTACAACCCTCACTGGCCTAAACCAGTGGGATAAGCAACTCAATAAGAAGTAGTATATACAGATCTGGGACCAGGCTACAACCCTCACTGGCCTAAACCAGTGGGATAAGCAACTCGATAAGAAGTAGTATATACAGATCTGGGACCAGGCTACAACCCTCACTGGCCTAAACCAGTGGGATAAGCAACTCAATAAGAAGTAGTATATACAGATCTGGGACCAGGCTACAACCCTCACTGGCCTAAACCAGTGGGATAAGCAACTCAATAAGAAGTAGTATATACAGATCTGGGACCAGGCTACAACCCTCACTGGCCTAAACCAGTGGGATAAGCAACTCAATAAGAAATCAGTGCAGTACATCAGCCAGCCAATCAGAGCACAAGTTTGCAGATAAGAGACCAATTCGGTTCACAGTAGTAGTATTGTCCAGATCTGTGAAGGTTGATCTATCACTAAAATAATTCCATATAAGTCAATCATTTTGTTCTACTTGTGTCAATAATATTAGAGTAATGAACCCTTGGAATGTACTTCCTGGTAACATGAAAAAGAAAAAAAAATCAAGAAAAAAGATAAATAAATAAAAAGTTTTGCCCAAGTATAAGCAAGTCCTGAATACCTCTAAAATCACTCAGCAAAAGACATGGATTTTCACCTTTGCAATTCAAATGGCAAACAGTAGTATACGGAGACTAAAAACAAACGCTTGTCAACAAGTAGCTACATTTTAAGTAGAACTTTTAGAACAAACTGATAAGTCAAATATTAAAATATCTGTCACATGATCATTCAATGCGTAAGTAGTTAACGCTAAATTCAGTCAGATTTCACTAATTCTGGGCATCGGGACAAATACAATTTTTGGGTCAACTGTGCTTCATTTGGTCAATAACAGCACAACTTTGCAACTTAAGTGAGAGTAAATTTAAAATAACTATTTCGTAAACTTCAACATGAAAAATGTATGCAAGGCAAAAAAATGTACACATGTAAATTATTATTAAGTGTCAAAACCCCAGTAAACAAGTTTATTACAACACAGAATCTATTTTAATATTCAGAGCAGAGACATTTACAAACATTATCCTAACGAGAAAAGTAGGGAGGGGCACGAGAGGAAATGAAGACGAAAAAAACAAAAAAAAACCTCCCTGTAAAAATCAGCTCTTAACCTGACAAAATGTACACATTATAGCAGTCAAAAGTTGTCCGTTTTGGAATAGAGCAGGCAAATGTAGTCATTTGTTATTTTCGCAAAGCTTGAAAGAAGCCTGTCAACACAGGTAGGTAATCATTTTTCGTTCACATCAAATAAAATTTCAGTAAAATAAAAATAGCTGTTGAGTAGTTTTTTTTTTTATACCATGAGAATGATTTTAAAGAACACTACTTATAGCCTTACACAGCTGTGAGCGATTCCCAGGTAGTCAGTCCCCTGGTAACCATGGAGACACAGACAGAGAGAGAGAGGGGGGGACTAGTTGACAAGGCGATCCTGATGTAGGGCCTGCTGGTTGTGAAGAGGCGTCCTCATCCCTGTCCTCTTCCGTAGGCTGAAATGTGTGAAAACGAAGGGTGGAGTTTGGTTTGGGGAAGCCCAACAATATACAGTTTGTTGTTTGTGTCCTATCCCCTCTAATTTTTACAGCACACACACAGAGGACACAAAACAAATACATGCAGGCACTGATCTTTCTAATGGTAGTCAACTTGTCAAGAGAGTGAGTCCACATTACAGTGAGTAAGAACAATGCAGTGCCCACAATGACTGACCCTGCTATACTGTTGAGATCTGAATTTAGAATGTATTCCAATGTGTCATGCACTGAAGTACTCAAGTCACTTCAGAGAAGGTTTACAATCAATTTGTGTGGATTGGATAAAGCTGTTTAAGGATGCTCACAGAACGTCTGCTAAATGACTTAAATGTAAATGTAAATGTAATCTGAAAGTGCATGGACAGAAGATGGTACCTACAGAACGCTCAATCCCAACCCCTAGACCGTACGCACTTCTCAATATCTTCAGAGGATTTCACAGATGGACACAATAGGGTATTAAGTCTACCTTGTCCTCTGATAGGTGGAAGTACATGTGAGAATTCCACCTATCAAATCCTCTCAGATTTTCAACAAGTCCATAAAACCAAAAGAGGTGTTAACGGCCAATTTGGGGGGGATCGGTCCCCTAATCTGAGAGGTGACGAGGGTATAGTTCTCCCCAAACGTTAACGCAGATTTTACCTATTGGATAGGATTTAAAAACACATAGAAATAATAAATAGAACAGACGAGTCATTGGCTTGAATTGCAGACCCTCGTTCTAGTCATTCTACAGCTATGCGTTTAAACCTATACGATAGGTGAAATCCAATTAGATTACATTTGGGGGGGTAAAACTGGGCCCAGAGCACTGGGAGAAGCAGAGGACTAACATGGTCAGATCTCCATAGAGGAATGGTATTATTACATCAGGATAAATGGTAGAAAAACACACATGTATCAGTAGTCTGAAACTACTCTGACAGCCAGAGCCTGGCATGCACAGGATCAACATTACACTGACAATTCATTGGAATTGCAAACCACATAACCATTCATTAATATTTCAGTTCATAGATCACCCACCCCCCCCAGACAGTTTCCAAACTCATACACCAGGTAAAAAGGAATATTCTGTATGTTTTGGTTGTCAATGACGATTTACATTTATTACAAAAAACAAGTTAATAGCCTAGTAGTAATTATTAGTTTGTTTATCAATATCATTTTTTAATCAAATTGAAGCCAGGTTTTGCTCAATTAGTGAATTTACATGGTGCATAGTTGACAATATCACATTTAGAAAAAGTTAATACCAACCAACATTTCATTGAACAGATGTCCCATCACCACCCGCACAATCATTTCAGATCCATTGAGCATCTCAAAGGGCCCACAGCATCATCAAGACATGTTCTCAAAACACTAACAATTATAACTAATGGATTAAAGAATGTGACCAGTTGCTGTTTTGGTACTAACTTCCTGCAGGGTCTATTTTTGCAGGAGACTTTGAACGAGTTTAAGGTGGTTGGAACAGTCGTCAAAATGAACCTTCTTGAGATGGTGTGGACACCAATGAGTGTTTTAGGAACCACCATGATGTGTAGTTGTG
>NW_025749126.1:0-27348 GCF_021184085.1 Oncorhynchus gorbuscha
TCTGTTGATGACTGGCTCTACTCTCTCTGTTGATGACTGGCTCTACTCTCTCTGTTGATGACTATCTCTACTCTCTCTGTTGATGACTGTCTACTCTCTCTGTTGATGACTGTCTGTACTCTCTCTGTTGATGACTTGCTTTCGTCTCTCTGTTGATGACTGGCTCTAGTCTCTCTGTTGATGACTGTCTCTAATCTCTCTGTTGATGACTGGATCTATTTTATCTGTTGATGACTGGCTCTACTCCCTCTGTTGATGACTGGTTTTACTCTCTCGGTTTATGACTGTCTCTACTCTCTCTGTTGGTAACTGGTTCTACTCTCTCTGTTGATGACTGTCTACTATCTCTGTTGAGGATGACTACTCTCTCTGTTGATGATGACTACTCTCTCTGTTGATGATGACTAATGTCTCTTGATGACTGGCTCTAGACTCTCTGTTGATGACTGGATCTATTTTCTCTGTTGATGACTGGATCTACTCTCTCTGTTAATGACTGGTTATACTCTCTTTGATGATGACTACTCTTTCTACTGATGATGACTACTCCCTGTTGATGATGACTACTCTCTTTGATGATGACTACTCTCTCTGTTGATGACTGTCTCTACTCTCTCTATGTTGATGACTGGATCTATTTTCTCTGTTGATGACTGTCTCTACTCTCTGTTGATGACTGGATCTAATTTACCTGTTGATGACTGGATCTACTCTCTCTGTTGATGACTGGTTCTACTCTCTCTGTTAATGATGACTACTTTCTCTGTTGATGATGACTACTCTCTGTTGATGACTGTCTACTCTCTCTGTTGATGACTGTCTACTCTCTGTTGATGACTGTCTACTCTCTCTGTTGATGACTGTCTCTACTCTCTCTGTTGATGACTGTCTCTACTCTCTCTGTTGATGACTGTCTCTACTCTATCTGTTGGTAACTGGTTCTACTCTCTGTTGATGATTGGTTCTACTCTCTCTGTTGATGAATGTCTACTCTCTCTGTTGATGACTGTCTACTCTCTCTGTTGATGACTGGTTCTACTCTCTATGTTGATGACTGTCTCTAATCACTCTGTTGATGATGTCTACTCATTCTGTTGATGACTGTCTATTCACTCTGTTGATGACTATCAACTCTCTCTGTTGATGATGTTGTCTACTCTCTCTGTTGATGATGACTACTCTCTGTTGATGATGACTACTCTCTCTGTTGATGACTGGCTCTACTCTCTCTGTTGATGACTGGCTCAACTCTCTCTGTTGATGATTGGTTCTACTCTCTCTGTTGATGTCTGTCTACTCTCTCTGTTGATGATGACTACTCAGTTGATGATGACTACTCTCTCTGTTGACAACTTTCTCTACTCACTCTGTTGATGACTGTCTACTCACTCTGTTGATGACTGTCTACTCTCGCTGTTGATGACTGGTTCCACTCTCGCTGTTGATGACTGTCTCTACTCACTCTGTTGATGATTGTCTCTACTCTCTCTGTTGATGACTGGATCTATTTTCTCTGTTGATGACTGTCTCTACTCTCTCTGTTGATGACTGGATCTATTTTATCTGTTGATGACTTGATCTACTATCTCTGTTGATGACTGTCTACTCTCTCTGTTGATGACTGGCTCTACTCTCTCTGTTGATGACTGGTTGTACTCTATATGTTGATGACTGTCTACTATCTCTGTTGATGACTGTCTACTCTCTCTGTTGATGACTGTCTACTCTCTCTGTTGATGACTGTCTACTCTCTCTGTTGATGACTGTCTACTATCTCTGTTGATGACTGTCTACTCTCTCTGTTGATGACTGTCTACTCTCTCTGTTGATGACTGTCTACTCTCTCTGTTGATGACTGTCTCTACTCTCTCTGTTGATGACTGTCTCTACTCTGTCTGTTGGTAACTGGTTCTACTCTCTCTGTTGATGATTGGTTCTACTCTCTCTGTTAATGACTGGTTCTACTCTCTCTCTGTTGATGACTGGTTCTACTCTCTTTGATGATGACTACTGTTTCTACTGATGATGACTACTCTCTGTTGATGATGACTACTCTCTCTGTGGATGACTGTCTCTACTCTATCTGTTGATGACTGGATCTATTTTGTCTGTTGATGACTGGATCTACTCTCTCTGTTGATGACTGTCTACTCTCTCTGTTGATGACTGGCTCTGCTCTCTCTGTTGATGACTGGTTTTACTCTCTCTGTTAATGACTGGTTCTACTATCTCTGTTGATGATGACTACTTTTTCTGTTGATGATGGTCTACTCTCTCTGTTGATGATGACTAGTCTCACTGTTGATGACTGTCTACTCTCACTGTTGATGACTGTCTCTACTCTCTCTGTTAATGACTGTCTACTCTCTCTGTTGATGAATTTCTACTCTCTCTGTTGATGAATGTCTACTCTCTCTGTTGATGACTGTCTACTCTCTCTGTTGATGACTGGTTTCTCTCTATGTTGATGACTGGTCCTACTCACTCTGTTGATGACTGGTTCTACTCTCTCTGTTGATGACTGGTTCTACTCACTCTGTCGATGACTGTCTACTCACTCTGTCGATGACTTTCTACTCACTCTGTCGATGACTGTCTACTCACTCTGTCGATGACTGTCTACTCTCACTGTTGATGACTGTCTCTACTCTGTCTGTTAATGACTGTCTACTCTCTCTGTTGATGAATTTCTACACTCTCTGTTGATGATGACTACTCTCTGTGTTGATGACTGGCTCTACTCTCTCTGTTGATGACTGGCTCAACTCTCTCTGTTGATGACTGGTTCTACTCTCTCTGTAGATGACTGGTTCTACTCTCTCTGTTGATGTCTGTCTACTCTCTCTTTTGATGATGACTACTCAGTTGATGACTACTCTCTCTGTTGATGACTGGTTCTACTCTCTCTGTTGATGACTGTCTCTACTCTCTCTATGTTGATGACTGGATCTATTTTCTCTGTTGATGACTGTCTCTACTCTCTGTTGATGACTGGATCTAATTTACCTGTTGATGACTGGATCTACTCTCTCTGTTGATGACTGGTTCTACTCTCTCTGTTAATGATGACTACTTTCTCTGTTGATGATGACTACTCTCTCTGTTGATGACTGTCTACTCTCTCTGTTGATGACTGTCTACTCTCTCTGTTGATGACTGTCTACTCTCTCTGTTGATGACTGTCTCTACTCTCTCTGTTGATGACTGTCTCTACTCTCTCTGTTGATGACTGTCTCTACTCTATCTGTTGGTAACTGGTTCTACTCTCTGTTGATGATTGGTTCTACTCTCTCTGTTGATGAATGTCTACTCTCTCTGTTGATGACTGTCTACTCTCTCTGTTGATGACTGGTTCTACTCTCTATGTTGATGACTGTCTCTAATCACTCTGTTGATGATGTCTACTCATTCTGTTGATGACTGTCTATTCACTCTGTTGATGACTATCAACTCTCTCTGTTGATGATGTTGTCTACTCTCTCTGTTGATGATGACTACTCTCTGTTGATGATGACTACTCTCTCTGTTGATGACTGGCTCTACTCTCTCTGTTGATGACTGGCTCAACTCTCTCTGTTGATGATTGGTTCTACTCTCTCTGTTGATGTCTGTCTACTCTCTCTGTTGATGATGACTACTCAGTTGATGATGACTACTCTCTCTGTTGACAACTTTCTCTACTCACTCTGTTAATGACTGTCTCTACTCGCTCTGTTGATGACTGTCTACTCGCTCTGTTGATGACTGTCTATTCTCTCCGTTGATGACTGGATCTACTCTCTCTGTTGATGACTGGATCTATTTTATCTGTTGATGACTGGCTCTACTCTCTCTGTTGATGACTGGCTCTACTCTCTCTGTTGATGACTATCTCTACTCTCTCTGTTGATGACTGTCTACTCGCTCTGTTGATGACTGTCTATTCTCTCCGTTGATGACTGGATCTACTCTCTCTGTTGATGACTGGATCTATTTTATCTGTTGATGACTGGCTCTACTCTCTCTGTTGATGACTGGCTCTACTCTCTCTGTTGATGACTGGCTCTACTCTCTCTGTTGATGACTATCTCTACTCTCTCTGTTGATGACTGTCTACTCTCTCTGTTGATGACTGTCTGTACTCTCTGTTGATGACTTGCTTTCGTCTCTCTGTTGATGACTGGCTCTAGTCTCTCTGTTGATGACTGTCTCTAATCTCTCTGTTGATGACTGGATCTATTTTATCTGTTGATGACTGGCTCTACTCCTCTGTTGATGACTGGTTTTACTCTCTCGGTTTATGACTGTCTCTACTCTCTCTGTTGGTAACTGGTTCTACTCTCTCTGTTGATGACTGTCTACTATCTCTGTTGAGGATGACTACTCTCTCTGTTGATGATGACTACTCTCTCTGTTGATGATGACTAATGTCTCTTGATGACTGGCTCTAGACTCTCTGTTGATGACTGGATCTATTTTCTCTGTTGATGACTGGATCTACTCTCTCTGTTAATGACTGGTTATACTCTCTTTGATGATGACTACTCTTTCTACTGATGATGACTACTCCCTGTTGATGATGACTACTCTCTTTGATGATGACTACTCTCTCTGTTGATGACTGTCTCTACTCTCTCTATGTTGATGACTGGATCTATTTTCTCTGTTGATGACTGTCTCTACTCTCTCTGTTGATGACTGGATCTAATTTACCTGTTGATGACTGGATCTCCTCTCTCTGTTGATGACTGGTTCTACTCTCTCTGTTAATGATGACTACTTTCTCTGTTGATGATGACTACTCTCTCTGTTGATGACTGTCTACTCTCTCTGTTGATGACTGTCTACTCTCTCTGTTGATGACTGTCTACTCTCTCTGTTGATGACTGTCTCTACTCTCTCTGTTGATGACTGTCTCTACTCTCTCTGTTGATGACTGTCTCTACTCTATCTGTTGGTAACTGGTTCTACTCTCTGTTGATGATTGGTTCTACTCTCTCTGTTGATGAATGTCTACTCTCTCTGTTGATGACTGTCTACTCTCTCTGTTGATGACTGGTTCTACTCTCTATGTTGATGACTGTCTCTAATCACTCTGTTGATGATGTCTACTCATTCTGTTGATGACTGTCTATTCACTCTGTTGATGACTATCAACTCTCTCTGTTGATGATGTTGTCTACTCTCTCTGTTGATGATGACTACTCTCTGTTGATGATGACTACTCTCTCTGTTGATGACTGGCTCTACTCTCTCTGTTGATGACTGGCTCAACTCTCTCTGTTGATGATTGGTTCTCTCTCTGTTGATGTCTGTCTACTCTCTCTGTTGATGATGACTACTCAGTTGATGATGACTACTCTCTGTTGACAACTTTCTACTCACTCTGTTGATGACTGTCTACTCACTCTGTTGATGACTGTCTACTCTCGCTGTTGATGACTGGTTCCACTCTCGCTGTTGATGACTGTCTCTACTCACTCTGTTGATGATTGTCTCTACTCTCTCTGTTGATGACTGATCTATTTTCTCTGTTGATGACTGTCTCTACTCTCTCTGTTGATGACTGGATCTATTTTATCTGTTGATGACTTGATCTACTATCTCTGTTGATGACTGTCTACTCTCTCTGTTGATGACTGGCTCTACTCTCTCTGTTGATGACTGGTTGTACTCTATATGTTGATGACTGTCTACTATCTCTGTTGATGACTGTCTACTCTCTCTGTTGATGACTGTCTACTCTCTCTGTTGATGACTGTCTACTCTCTCTGTTGATGACTGTCTACTATCTCTGTTGATGACTGTCTACTCTCTCTGTTGATGACTGTCTACTCTTCTGTTGATGACTGTCTACTCTCTCTGTTGATGACTGTCTCTACTCTCTCTGTTGATGACTGTCTCTACTCTGTCTGTTGGTAACTGGTTCTACTCTCTCTGTTGATGATTGGTTCTTTCTCTGTTAATGACTGGTTCTACTCTCTCTGTTGATGACTGGTTCTACTCTCTTTGATGATGACTACTGTTTCTACTGATGATGACTACTCTCTGTGATGATGACTACTCTCTCTGTGGATGACTGTCTCTACTCTATCTGTTGATGACTGGATCTATTTTGTCTGTTGATGACTGGATCTACTCTCTCTGTTGATGACTGTCTACTCTCTCTGTTGATGACTGTCTACTCTCTCTGTTGATGACTGTCTACTCTCTCTGTTGATGACTGTCTCTACTCTCTCTGTTGATGACTGTCTCTACTCTCTCTGTTGATGACTGTCTCTACTCTATCTGTTGGTAACTGGTTCTACTCTCTGTTGATGATTGGTTCTACTCTCTCTGTTGATGAATGTCTACTCTCTCTGTTGATGACTGTCTACTCTCTCTGTTGATGACTGGTTCTACTCTCTATGTTGATGACTGTCTCTAATCACTCTGTTGATGATGTCTACTCATTCTGTTGATGACTGTCTATTCACTCTGTTGATGACTATCAACTCTCTCTGTTGATGATGTTGTCTACTCTCTCTGTTGATGATGACTACTCTCTGTTGATGATGACTACTCTCTCTGTTGATGACTGGCTCTACTCTCTCTGTTGATGACTGGCTCAACTCTCTCTGTTGATGATTGGTTCTACTCTCTCTGTTGATGTCTGTCTACTCTCTCTGTTGATGATGACTACTCAGTTGATGATGACTCTCTCTGTTGACAACTTTCTCTACTCACTCTGTTGATGACTGTCTACTCACTCTGTTGATGACTGTCTACTCTCGCTGTTGATGACTGGTTCCACTCTCGCTGTTGATGACTGTCTCTACTCACTCTGTTGATGATTGTCTCTACTCTCTCTGTTGATGACTGGATCTATTTTCTCTGTTGATGACTGTCTCTACTCTCTCTGTTGATGACTGGATCTATTTTATCTGTTGATGACTTGATCTACTATCTCTGTTGATGACTGTCTACTCTCTCTGTTGATGACTGGCTCTACTCTCTCTGTTGATGACTGGTTGTACTCTATATGTTGATGACTGTCTACTATCTCTGTTGATGACTGTCTACTCTCTCTGTTGATGACTGTCTACTCTCTCTGTTGATGACTGTCTACTCTCTCTGTTGATGACTGTCTACTATCTCTGTTGATGACTGTCTACTCTCTCTGTTGATGACTGTCTACTCTCTCTGTTGATGACTGTCTACTCTCTCTGTTGATGACTGTCTCTACTCTCTCTGTTGATGACTGTCTCTACTCTGTCTGTTGGTAACTGGTTCTACTCTCTCTGTTGATGATTGGTTCTACTCTCTCTGTTAATGACTGGTTCTCTCTCTCTGTTGATGACTGGTTCTACTCTCTTTGATGATGACTACTGTTTCTACTGATGATGACTACTCTCTGTTGATGATGACTACTCTCTCTGTGGATGACTGTCTCTACTCTATCTGTTGATGACTGGATCTATTTTGTCTGTTGATGACTGGATCTACTCTCTCTGTTGATGACTGTCTACTCTCTCTGTTGATGACTGGCTCTGCTCTCTCTGTTAATGACTGGTTCTACTATCTCTGTTGATGATGACTACTTTTTCTGTTGATGATGGTCTACTCTCTCTGTTGATGATGACTAGTCTCACTGTTGATGACTGTCTACTCTCACTGTTGATGACTGTCTCTACTCTCTCTGTTAATGACTGTCTACTCTCTCTGTTGATGAATTTCTACTCTCTCTGTTGATGAATGTCTACTCTCTCTGTTGATGACTGTCTACTCTCTCTGTTGATGACTGGTTCTACTCTCTATGTTGATGACTGGTCCTACTCACTCTGTTGATGACTGGTTCTACTCTCTCTGTTGATGACTGGTTCTACTCACTCTGTCGATGACTGTCTACTCACTCTGTCGATGACTTTCTACTCACTCTGTCGATGACTGTCTACTCACTCTGTCGATGACTGTCTACTCTCACTGTTGATGACTGTCTCTACTCTGTCTGTTAATGACTGTCTACTCTCTCTGTTGATGAATTTCTACACTCTCTGTTGATGATGACTACTCTCTGTGTTGATGACTGGCTCTACTCTCTCTGTTGATGACTGGCTCAACTCTCTCTGTTGATGACTGGTTCTACTCTCTCTGTAGATGACTGGTTCTACTCTCTCTGTTGATGTCTGTCTACTCTCTCTTTTGATGATGACTACTCAGTTGATGACTACTCTCTCTGTTGATGACTGGTTCTACTCTCTCTGTTGATGACTGTCTCTACTCTCTCTATGTTGATGACTGGATCTATTTTCTCTGTTGATGACTGTCTCTACTCTCTCTGTTGATGACTGGATCTAATTTACCTGTTGATGACTGGATCTACTCTCTCTGTTGATGACTGGTTCTACTCTCTCTGTTAATGATGACTACTTTCTCTGTTGATGATGACTACTCTCTCTGTTGATGACTGTCTACTCTCTCTGTTGATGACTGTCTACTCTCTCTGTTGATGACTGTCTACTCTCTCTGTTGATGACTGTCTCTACTCTCTCTGTTGATGACTGTCTCTACTCTCTCTGTTGATGACTGTCTCTACTCTATCTGTTGGTAACTGGTTCTACTCTCTGTTGATGATTGGTTCTACTCTCTCTGTTGATGAATGTCTACTCTCTCTGTTGATGACTGTCTACTCTCTCTGTTGATGACTGGTTCTACTCTCTATGTTGATGACTGTCTCTAATCACTCTGTTGATGATGTCTACTCATTCTGTTGATGACTGTCTATTCACTCTGTTGATGACTATCAACTCTCTCTGTTGATGATGTTGTCTACTCTCTCTGTTGATGATGACTACTCTCTGTTGATGATGACTACTCTCTCTGTTGATGACTGGCTCTACTCTCTCTGTTGATGACTGGCTCAACTCTCTCTGTTGATGATTGGTTCTCTCTCTCTGTTGATGTCTGTCTACTCTCTGTTGATGATGACTACTCAGTTGATGATGACTACTCTCTCTGTTGACAACTTTCTCTACTCACTCTGTTAATGACTGTCTCTACTGCTCTGTTGATGACTGTCTACTCGCTCTGTTGATGACTGTCTATTCTCTCCGTTGATGACTGGATCTACTCTCTCTGTTGATGACTGGATCTATTTTATCTGTTGATGACTGGCTCTACTCTCTCTGTTGATGACTGGCTCTACTCTCTCTGTTGATGACTATCTCTACTCTCTCTGTTGATGACTGTCTACTCGCTCTGTTGATGACTGTCTATTCTCTCCGTTGATGACTGGATCTACTCTCTCTGTTGATGACTGGATCTATTTTATCTGTTGATGACTGGCTCTACTCTCTCTGTTGATGACTGGCTCTCTCTCTCTGTTGATGACTGGCTCTCTCTCTGTTGATGACTATCTCTACTCTCTCTGTTGATGACTGTCTACTCTCTCTGTTGATGACTGTCTGTACTCTCTCTGTTGATGACTTGCTTTCGTCTCTCTGTTGATGACTGGCTCTAGTCTCTCTGTTGATGACTGTCTCTAATCTCTCTGTTGATGACTGGATCTATTTTATCTGTTGATGACTGGCTCTACTCCCTCTGTTGATGACTGGTTTTACTCTCTCGGTTTATGACTGTCTCTACTCTCTCTGTTGGTAACTGGTTCTACTCTCTCTGTTGATGACTGTCTACTATCTCTGTTGAGGATGACTACTCTCTCTGTTGATGATGACTACTCTCTCTGTTGATGATGACTAATGTCTCTTGATGACTGGCTCTAGACTCTCTGTTGATGACTGGATCTATTTTCTCTGTTGATGACTGGATCTACTCTCTCTGTTAATGACTGGTTATACTCTCTTTGATGATGACTACTCTTTCTACTGATGATGACTACTCCCTGTTGATGATGACTACTCTCTTTGATGATGACTACTCTCTCTGTTGATGACTGTCTCTACTCTCTCTATGTTGATGACTGGATCTATTTTCTCTGTTGATGACTGTCTCTACTCTCTCTGTTGATGACTGGATCTAATTTACCTGTTGATGACTGGATCTCCTCTCTCTGTTGATGACTGGTTCTACTCTCTCTGTTAATGATGACTACTTTCTCTGTTGATGATGACTACTCTCTCTGTTGATGACTGTCTACTCTCTCTGTTGATGACTGTCTACTCTCTCTGTTGATGACTGTCTACTCTCTCTGTTGATGACTGTCTCTACTCTCTCTGTTGATGACTGTCTCTACTCTCTCTGTTGATGACTGTCTCTACTCTATCTGTTGGTAACTGGTTCTACTCTCTGTTGATGATTGGTTCTACTCTCTCTGTTGATGAATGTCTACTCTCTCTGTTGATGACTGTCTACTCTCTCTGTTGATGACTGGTTCTACTCTCTATGTTGATGACTGTCTCTAATCACTCTGTTGATGATGTCTACTCATTCTGTTGATGACTGTCTATTCACTCTGTTGATGACTATCAACTCTCTCTGTTGATGATGCTGTCTACTCTCTCTGTTGATGATGACTACTCTCTGTTGATGATGACTACTCTCTGTTGATGATGACTACACTCTCTCTGTTGATGACTGGCTCAACTCTCTCTGTTGATGACTGGTTCTACTCTCTCTGTTGATGTCTGTCTACTCTCTCTGTTGATGATGACTACTCAGTTGATGATGACTACTCTCTCTGTTGACAACTTTCTCTACTCACTCTGTTGATGACTGTCTACTCACTCTGTTGATGACTGTCTACTCTCGCTGTTGATGACTGGTTCCACTCTCGCTGTTGATGACTGTCTCTACTCACTCTGTTGATGATTGTCTCTACTCTCTCTGTTGATGACTGGATCTATTTTCTCTGTTGATGACTGTCTCTACTCTCTCTGTTGATGACTGGATCTATTTTATCTGTTGATGACTTGATCTACTATCTCTGTTGATGACTGTCTACTCTCTCTGTTGATGACTGGCTCTACTCTCTCTGTTGATGACTGGTTGTACTCTATATGTTGATGACTGTCTACTATCTCTGTTGATGACTGTCTACTCTCTCTGTTGATGACTGTCTACTCTCTCTGTTGATGACTGTCTACTCTCTCTGTTGATGACTGTCTACTATCTCTGTTGATGACTGTCTACTCTCTCTGTTGATGACTGTCTACTCTCTCTGTTGATGACTGTCTACTCTCTCTGTTGATGACTGTCTCTACTCTCTCTGTTGATGACTGTCTCTACTCTGTCTGTTGGTAACTGGTTCTACTCTCTCTGTTGATGATTGGTTCTACTCTCTCTGTTAATGACTGGTTCTACTCTCTCTCTGTTGATGACTGGTTCTACTCTCTTTGATGATGACTACTGTTTCTACTGATGATGACTACTCTCTGTTGATGATGACTACTCTCTCTGTGGATGACTGTCTCTACTCTATCTGTTGATGACTGGATCTATTTTGTCTGTTGATGACTGGATCTACTCTCTCTGTTGATGACTGTCTACTCTCTCTGTTGATGACTGGCTCTGCTCTCTCTGTTGATGACTGGTTTTACTCTCTCTGTTAATGACTGGTTCTACTATCTCTGTTGATGATGACTACTTTTTCTGTTGATGATGGTCTACTCTCTCTGTTGATGATGACTAGTCTCACTGTTGATGACTGTCTACTCTCACTGTTGATGACTGTCTCTACTCTCTCTGTTAATGACTGTCTACTCTCTCTGTTGATGAATTTCTACTCTCTCTGTTGATGAATGTCTACTCTCTCTGTTGATGACTGTCTACTCTCTCTGTTGATGACTGGTTCTACTCTCTATGTTGATGACTGGTCCTACTCACTCTGTTGATGACTGGTTCTACTCTCTCTGTTGATGACTGGTTCTACTCACTCTGTCGATGACTGTCTACTCACTCTGTCGATGACTTTCTACTCACTCTGTCGATGACTGTCTACTCACTCTGTCGATGACTGTCTACTCTCACTGTTGATGACTGTCTCTACTCTGTCTGTTAATGACTGTCTACTCTCTCTGTTGATTAATTTCTACTCTCTCTGTTGATGATGACTACTCTCTGTGTTGATGACTGGCTCTACTCTCTCTGTTGATGACTGGCTCAACTCTCTCTGTTGATGACTGGTTCTACTCTCTCTGTAGATGACTGGTTCTACTCTCGCTGTTGATGTCTGTCTACTCTCTCTTTTGATGATGACTACTCAGTTGATGACTACTCTCTCTGTTGATGACTGGTTCTACTCTCTCTGTTGATGACTGTCTCTACTCTCTATGTTGATGACTGGATCTATTTTCTCTGTTGATGACTGTCTCTACTCTCTCTGTTGATGACTGGATCTAATTTACCTGTTGATGACTGGATCTACTCTCTCTGTTGATGACTGGTTCTACTCTCTGTTAATGATGACTACTTTCTCTGTTGATGATGACTACTCTCTCTGTTGATGACTGTCTACTCTCTCTGTTGATGACTGTCTACTCTCTCTGTTGATGACTGTCTACTCTCTGTTGATGACTGTCTCTACTCTCTCTGTTGATGACTGTCTCTACTCTCTGTTGATGACTGTCTCTACTCTATCTGTTGGTAACTGGTTCTACTCTCTGTTGATGATTGGTTCTACTCTCTCTGTTGATGAATGTCTACTCTCTCTGTTGATGACTGTCTACTCTCTGTTGATGACTGGTTCTACTCTCTATGTTGATGACTGTCTCTAATCACTCTGTTGATGATGTCTACTCATTCTGTTGATGACTGTCTATTCACTCTGTTGATGACTATCAACTCTCTCTGTTGATGATGTTGTCTACTCTCTCTGTTGATGATGACTACTCTCTGTTGATGATGACTACTCTCTCTGTTGATGACTGGCTCTACTCTCTCTGTTGATGACTGGCTCAACTCTCTCTGTTGATGATTGGTTCTACTCTCTCTGTTGATGTCTGTCTACTCTCTCTGTTGATGATGACTACTCAGTTGATGATGACTACTCTCTCTGTTGACAACTTTCTCTACTCACTCTGTTGATGACTGTCTACTCACTCTGTTGATGACTGTCTACTCGCTGTTGATGACTGGTTCCACTCTCGCTGTTGATGACTGTCTCTACTCACTCTGTTGATGATTGTCTCTACTCTCTCTGTTGATGACTGGATCTATTTTCTCTGTTGATGACTGTCTCTACTCTCTCTGTTGATGACTGGATCTATTTTATCTGTTGATGACTTGATCTACTATCTCTGTTGATGACTCTACTCTCTCTGTTGATGACTGGCTCTACTCTCTGTTGATGACTGGTTGTACTCTATATGTTGATGACTGTCTACTATCTCTGTTGATGACTGTCTACTCTCTCTGTTGATGACTGTCTACTCTCTCTGTTGATGACTGTCTACTCTCTCTGTTGATGACTGTCTACTATCTCTGTTGATGACTGTCTACTCTCTCTGTTGATGACTGTCTACTCTCTCTGTTGATGACTGTCTACTCTCTCTGTTGATGACTGTCTCTACTCTCTCTGTTGATGACTGTCTCTACTCTGTCTGTTGGTAACTGGTTCTACTCTCTCTGTTGATGATTGGTTCTACTCTCTCTGTTAATGACTGGTTCTACTCTCTCTGTTGATGACTGGTTCTACTCTCTTTGATGATGACTACTGTTTCTACTGATGATGACTACTCTCTGTTGATGATGACTCTCTCTGTGGATGACTGTCTCTACTCTATCTGTTGATGACTGGATCTATTTTGTCTGTTGATGACTGGATCTACTCTCTCTGTTGATGACTGTCTACTCTCTCTGTTGATGACTGGCTCTGCTCTCTCTGTTGATGACTGGTTTTACTCTCTCTGTTAATGACTGGTTCTACTATCTCTGTTGATGATGACTACTTTTTCTGTTTGTGATGGTCTACTCTCTCTGTTGATGATGACTAGTCTCACTGTTGATGACTGTCTACTCTCACTGTTGATGACTGTCTCTACTCTCTCTGTTAATGACTGTCTACTCTCTCTGTTGATGAATTTCTACTCTCTCTGTTGATGAATGTCTACTCTCTCTGTTGATGACTGTCTACTCTCTCTGTTGATGACTGGTTCTACTCTCTATGTTGATGACTGGTCCTACTCACTCTGTTGATGACTGGTTCTACTCTCTGTTGATGACTGGTTCTACTCACTCTGTCGATGACTGTCTACTCACTCTGTCGATGACTTTCTACTCACTCTGTCGATGACTGTCTACTCACTCTGTCGATGACTGTCTACTCTCACTGTTGATGACTGTCTCTACTCTGTCTGTTAATGACTGTCTACTCTCTCTGTTGATGAATTTCTACTCTCTCTGTTGATGATGACTACTCTCTGTGTTGATGACTGGCTCTACTCTCTGTTGATGACTGGCTCAACTCTCTCTGTTGATGACTGGTTCTACTCTCTCTGTAGATGACTGGATCTATTTTATCTGTTGATGACTTGATCTACTATCTCTGTTGATGACTGTCTACTCTCTCTGTTGATGACTGGCTCTACTCTCTCTGTTGATGACTGGTTGTACTCTATATGTTGATGACTGTCTACTATCTCTGTTGATGACTGTCTACTCTCTCTGTTGATGACTGTCTACTCTCTCTGTTGATGACTGTCTACTCTCTCTCTGTTGATGACTGTCTACTATCTCTGTTGATGACTTCTACTCTCTCTGTTGATGACTGTCTACTCTCTCTGTTGATGACTGTCTACTCTCTCTGTTGATGACTGTCTCTACTCTCTCTGTTGATGACTGTCTCTACTCTGTCTGTTGGTAACTGGTTCTACTCTGTTGATGATTGGTTCTACTCTCTCTGTTAATGACTGGTTCTACTCTCTCTGTTGATGACTGGTTCTACTCTCTTTGATGATGACTACTGTTTCTACTGATGATGACTACTCTCTGTTGATGATGACTACTCTCTCTGTGGATGACTGTCTCTACTCTATCTGTTGATGACTGGATCTATTTTGTCTGTTGATGACTGGATCTACTCTCTCTGTTGATGACTGTCTACTCTCTCTGTTGATGACTGGCTCTGCTCTCTCTGTTGATGACTGGTTTTACTCTCTGTTAATGACTGGTTCTACTATCTCTGTTGATGATGACTACTTTTTCTGTTGATGATGGTCTACTCTCTCTGTTGATGATGACTAGTCTCACTGTTGATGACTGTCTACTCTCACTGTTGATGACTGTCTCTACTCTCTCTGTTAATGACTGTCTACTCTCTCTGTTGATGAATTTCTACTCTCTCTGTTGATGAATGTCTACTCTCTCTGTTGATGACTGTCTACTCTCTCTGTTGATGACTGGTTCTACTCTCTATGTTGATGACTGGTCCTACTCACTCTGTTGATGACTGGTTCTACTCTCTCTGTTGATGACTGGTTCTACTCACTCTGTCGATGACTGTCTACTCACTCTGTCGATGACTTTCTACTCACTCTGTCGATGACTGTCTACTCACTCTGTCGATGACTGTCTACTCTCACTGTTGGTGACTGTCTCTACTCTGTCTGTTAATGACTGTCTACTCTCTCTGTTGATGAATTTCTACTCTCTCTGTTGATGATGACTACTCTCTGTGTTGATGACTGGCTCTACTCTCTCTGTTGATGACTGGCTCAACTCTCTCTGTTGATGACTGGTTCTACTCTCTCTGTAGATGACTGGTTCTACTCTCTCTGTTGATGTCTGTCTACTCTCTCTTTTGATGATGACTACTCAGTTGATGACTACTCTCTCTGTTGATGACTGGTTCTACTCTCTCTGTTGATGACTGTCTCTACTCTCTCTATGTTGATGACTGGATCTATTTTCTCTGTTGATGACTGTCTCTACTCTCTCTGTTGATGACTGGATCTAATTTACCTGTTGATGACTGGATCTACTCTCTCTGTTGATGACTGGTTCTACTCTCTGTTAATGATGACTACTTTCTCTGTTGATGATGACTACTCTCTCTGTTGATGACTGTCTACTCTCTCTGTTGATGACTGTCTACTCTCTCTGTTGATGACTGTCTACTCTCTCTGTTGATGACTGTCTCTACTCTCTGTTGATGACTGTCTCTACTCTCTCTGTTGATGACTGTCTCTACTCTATCTGTTGTAACTGACTCTGTTGATGATTGGTTCTACTCTCTCTGTTGATGAATGTCTACTCTCTCTGTTGATGACTGTCTACTCTCTCTGTTGATGACTGGTTCTACTCTCTATGTTGATGACTGTCTCTAATCACTCTGTTGATGATGTCTACTCATTCTGTTGATGACTGTCTATTCACTGTTGATGACTATCAACTCTCTCTGTTGATGATGTTGTCTACTCTCTGTTGATGATGACTACTCTCTGTTGATGATGACTACTCTCTCTGTTGATGACTGGCTCTACTCTCTCTGTTGATGACTGGCTCAACTCTCTCTGTTGATGATTGGTTCTACTCTCTGTTGATGTCTGTCTACTCTCTCTGTTGATGATGACTACTCAGTTGATGATGACTACTCTCTCTGTTGACAACTTTCTCTACTCACTCTGTTAATGACTGTCTCTACTCGCTCTGTTGATGACTGTCTACTCTCTCTGTTGATGACTGTCTACTCTCTCTGTTGATGACTGTCTACTCTCTCTGTTGATGACTGTCTCTACTCTCTCTGTTGATGACTGTCTCTACTCTCTGTTGATGACTGTCTCTACTCTATCTGTTGGTAACTGGTTCTACTCTCTGTTGATGATTGGTTCTACTCTCTCTGTTGATGAATGTCTACTCTCTCTGTTGATGACTGTCTACTCTCTCTGTTGATGACTGGTTCTACTCTCTATGTTGATGACTGTCTCTAATCACTCTGTTGATGATGTCTACTCATTCTGTTGATGACTGTCTATTCACTCTGTTGATGACTATCAACTCTCTCTGTTGATGATGTTGTCTACTCTCTCTGTTGATGATGACTACTCTCTGTTGATGATGACTACTCTCTCTGTTGATGACTGGCTCTACTCTCTCTGTTGATGACTGGCTCAACTCTCTGTTGATGATTGGTTCTACTCTCTCTGTTGATGTCTGTCTACTCTCTCTGTTGATGATGACTACTCAGTTGATGACTCTCTCTGTTGACAACTTCTCTACTCACTCTGTTGATGACTGTCTACTCACTCTGTTGATGACTGTCTACTCGCTGTTGATGACTGGTTCCACTCTCGCTGTTGATGACTGTCTCTACTCACTCTGTTGATGATTGTCTCTACTCTCTCTGTTGATGACTGGATCTATTTTCTCTGTTGATGACTGTCTCTACTCTCTGTTGATGACTGGATCTATTTTATCTGTTGATGACTTGATCTACTATCTCTGTTGATGACTGTCTACTCTCTCTGTTGATGACTGGCTCTACTCTCTGTTGATGACTGGTTGTACTCTATATGTTGATGACTGTCTACTATCTCTGTTGATGACTGTCTACTCTCTCTGTTGATGACTGTCTACTCTCTCTGTTGATGACTGTCTACTCTCTCTGTTGATGACTGTCTACTATCTCTGTTGATGACTGTCTACTCTCTCTGTTGATGACTGTCTACTCTCTCTGTTGATGACTGTCTACTCTCTCTGTTGATGACTGTCTCTACTCTCTCTGTTGATGACTGTCTCTACTCTGTCTGTTGGTAACTGGTTCTACTCTCTGTTGATGATTGGTTCTACTCTCTCTGTTAATGACTGGTTCTACTCTCTCTGTTGATGACTGGTTCTACTCTCTTTGATGATGACTACTGTTTCTACTGATGATGACTACTCTCTGTTGATGATGACTACTCTCTCTGTGGATGACTGTCTCTACTCTATCTGTTGATGACTGGATCTATTTTGTCTGTTGATGACTGGATCTACTCTCTCTGTTGATGACTGTCTACTCTCTCTGTTGATGACTGGCTCTGCTCTCTCTGTTGATGACTGGTTTTACTCTCTCTGTTAATGACTGGTTCTACTATCTCTGTTGATGATGACTACTTTTTCTGTTTGTGATGGTCTACTCTCTCTGTTGATGATGACTAGTCTCACTGTTGATGACTGTCTACTCTCACTGTTGATGACTGTCTCTACTCTCTCTGTTAATGACTGTCTACTCTCTCTGTTGATGAATTTCTACTCTCTCTGTTGATGAATGTCTACTCTCTCTGTTGATGACTGTCTACTCTCTCTGTTGATGACTGGTTCTACTCTCTATGTTGATGACTGGTCCTACTCACTCTGTTGATGACTGGTTCTACTCTCTCTGTTGATGACTGGTTCTACTCACTCTGTCGATGACTGTCTACTCACTCTGTCGATGACTTTCTACTCACTCTGTCGATGACTGTCTACTCACTCTGTCGATGACTGTCTACTCTCACTGTTGATGACTGTCTCTACTCTGTCTGTTAATGACTGTCTACTCTCTCTGTTGATGAATTTCTACTCTCTCTGTTGATGATGACTACTCTCTGTGTTGATGACTGGCTCTACTCTCTCTGTTGATGACTGGCTCAACTCTCTCTGTTGATGACTGGTTCTACTCTCTCTGTAGATGACTGGATCTATTTTATCTGTTGATGACTTGATCTACTATCTCTGTTGATGACTGTCTACTCTCTCTGTTGATGACTGGCTCTACTCTCTCTGTTGATGACTGGTTGTACTCTATATGTTGATGACTGTCTACTATCTCTGTTGATGACTGTCTACTCTCTCTGTTGATGACTGTCTACTCTCTCTGTTGATGACTGTCTACTCTCTCTGTTGATGACTGTCTACTATCTCTGTTGATGACTGTCTACTCTCTCTGTTGATGACTGTCTACTCTCTCTGTTGATGACTGTCTACTCTCTCTGTTGATGACTGTCTCTACTCTCTCTGTTGATGACTGTCTCTACTCTGTCTGTTGGTAACTGGTTCTACTCTCTCTGTTGATGATTGGTTCTACTCTCTCTGTTAATGACTGGTTCTACTCTCTCTGTTGATGACTGGTTCTACTCTCTTTGATGATGACTACTGTTTCTACTGATGATGACTACTCTCTGTTGATGATGACTACTCTCTGTGGATGACTGTCTCTACTCTATCTGTTGATGACTGGATCTATTTTGTCTGTTGATGACTGGATCTACTCTCTCTGTTGATGACTGTCTACTCTCTCTGTTGATGACTGGCTCTGCTCTCTGTTGATGACTGGTTTTACTCTCTGTTAATGACTGGTTCTACTATCTCTGTTGATGATGACTACTTTTTCTGTTGATGATGGTCTACTCTCTCTGTTGATGATGACTAGTCTCACTGTTGATGACTGTCTACTCTCACTGTTGATGACTGTCTCTACTCTCTCTGTTAATGACTGTCTACTCTCTCTGTTGATGAATTTCTACTCTCTCTGTTGATGAATGTCTACTCTCTCTGTTGATGACTGTCTACTCTCTCTGTTGATGACTGGTTCTACTCTCTATGTTGATGACTGGTCCTACTCACTCTGTTGATGACTGGTTCTACTCTCTCTGTTGATGACTGGTTCTACTCACTCTGTCGATGACTGTCTACTCACTCTGTCGATGACTTTCTACTCACTCTGTCGATGACTGTCTACTCACTCTGTCGATGACTGTCTACTCTCACTGTTGGTGACTGTCTCTACTCTGTCTGTTAATGACTGTCTACTCTCTCTGTTGATGAATTTCTACTCTCTCTGTTGATGATGACTACTCTCTGTGTTGATGACTGGCTCTACTCTCTGTTGATGACTGGCTCAACTCTCTCTGTTGATGACTGGTTCTACTCTCTCTGTAGATGACTGGTTCTACTCTCTCTGTTGATGTCTGTCTACTCTCTCTTTTGATGATGACTACTCAGTTGATGACTACTCTCTCTGTTGATGACTGGTTCTACTCTCTCTGTTGATGACTGTCTCTACTCTCTCTATGTTGATGACTGGATCTATTTTCTCTGTTGATGACTGTCTCTACTCTCTCTGTTGATGACTGGATCTAATTTACCTGTTGATGACTGGATCTACTCTCTCTGTTGATGACTGGTTCTACTCTCTCTGTTAATGATGACTACTTTCTCTGTTGATGATGACTACTCTCTGTTGATGACTGTCTACTCTCTCTGTTGATGACTGTCTACTCTCTCTGTTGATGACTGTCTACTCTCTCTGTTGATGACTGTCTCTACTCTCTCTGTTGATGACTGTCTCTACTCTCTCTGTTGATGACTGTCTCTACTCTATCTGTTGGTAACTGGTTCTACTCTCTGTTGATGATTGGTTCTACTCTCTGTTGATGAATGTCTCTCTCTGTTGATGACTGTCTACTCTCTCTGTTGATGACTGGTTCTACTCTCTATGTTGATGATGACTGTCTCTAATCACTCTGTTGATGATGTCTACTCATTCTGTTGATGACTGTCTATTCACTCTGTTGATGACTATCAACTCTCTCTGTTGATGATGTTGTCTACTCTCTCTGTTGATGATGACTACTCTCTGTTGATGATGACTACTCTCTCTGTTGATGACTGGCTCTACTCTCTCTGTTGATGACTGGCTCAACTCTCTCTGTTGATGATTGGTTCTACTCTCTCTGTTGATGTCTGTCTACTCTCTCTGTTGATGATGACTACTCAGTTGATGATGACTACTCTCTCTGTTGACAACTTTCTCTACTCACTCTGTTAATGACTGTCTCTACTCGCTCTGTTGATGACTGTCTACTCGCTCTGTTGATGACTGTCTATTCTCTCCGTTGATGACTGGATCTACTCTCTCTGTTGATGACTGGATCTATTTTATCTGTTGATGACTGGCTCTACTCTCTCTGTTGATGACTGGCTCTACTCTCTCTGTTGATGACTATCTCTACTCTCTCTGTTGATGACTGTCTACTCGCTCTGTTGATGACTGTCTATTCTCTCCGTTGATGACTGGATCTACTCTCTCTGTTGATGACTGGATCTATTTTATCTGTTGATGACTGGCTCTACTCTCTCTGTTGATGACTGGCTCTACTCTCTCTGTTGATGACTGGCTCTACTCTCTCTGTTGATGACTATCTCTACTCTCTCTGTTGATGACTGTCTACTCTCTCTGTTGATGACTGTCTGTACTTCTCTGTTGATGACTTGCTTTCGTCTCTCTGTTGATGACTGGCTCTAGTCTCTCTGTTGATGACTGTCTCTAATCTCTCTGTTGATGACTGGATCTATTTTATCTGTTGATGACTGGCTCTACTCCCTCTGTTGATGACTGGTTTTACTCTCTCGGTTTATGACTGTCTCTACTCTCTCTGTTGGTAACTGGTTCTACTCTCTGTTGATGACTGTCTACTATCTCTGTTGAGGATGACTACTCTCTCTGTTGATGATGACTACTCTCTCTGTTGATGATGACTAATGTCTCTTGATGACTGGCTCTAGACTCTCTGTTGATGACTGGATCTATTTTCTCTGTTGATGACTGGATCTACTCTCTCTGTTAATGACTGGTTATACTCTCTTTGATGATGACTACTCTTTCTACTGATGATGACTACTCCTGTTGATGATGACTACTCTCTTTGATGATGACTACTCTCTCTGTTGATGACTGTCTCTACTCTCTCTATGTTGATGACTGGATCTATTTTCTCTGTTGATGACTGTCTCTACTCTCTCTGTTGATGACTGGATCTAATTTACCTGTTGATGACTGGATCTACTCTCTCTGTTGATGACTGGTTCTACTCTCTCTGTTAATGATGACTACTTTCTCTGTTGATGATGACTACTCTCTCTGTTGATGACTGTCTACTCTCTCTGTTGATGACTGTCTACTCTCTCTGTTGATGATTGTCTACTCTCTCTGTTGATGACTGTCTCTACTCTCTGTTGATGACTGTCTCTACTCTCTCTGTTGATGACTGTCTCTACTCTATCTGTTGGTAACTGGTTCTACTCTCTGTTGATGATTGGTTCTACTCTCTCTGTTGATGAATGTCTACTCTCTCTGTTGATGACTGTCTACTCTCTCTGTTGATGACTGGTTCTACTCTCTATGTTGATGACTGTCTCTAATCACTCTGTTGATGATGTCTACTCATTCTGTTGATGACTGTCTATTCACTCTGTTGATGACTATCAACTCTCTCTGTTGATGATGTTGTCTACTCTCTCTGTTGATGATGACTACTCTCTGTTGATGATGACTACTCTCTCTGTTGATGACTGGCTCTACTCTCTCTGTTGATGACTGGCTCAACTCTCTCTGTTGATGATTGGTTCTACTCTCTCTGTTGATGTCTGTCTACTCTCTCTGTTGATGATGACTACTCAGTTGATGATGACTACTCTCTCTGTTGACAACTTTCTCTACTCACTCTGTTGATGACTGTCTACTCACTCTGTTGATGACTGTCTACTCTCGCTGTTGATGACTGGTTCCACTCTCGCTGTTGATGACTGTCTCTACTCACTCTGTTGATGATTGTCTCTACTCTCTCTGTTGATGACTGGATCTATTTTCTCTGTTGATGACTGTCTCTACTCTCTCTGTTGATGACTGGATCTATTTTATCTGTTGATGACTTGATCTACTATCTCTGTTGATGACTGTCTACTCTCTCTGTTGATGACTGGCTCTACTCTCTCTGTTGATGACTGGTTGTACTCTATATGTTGATGACTGTCTACTATCTCTGTTGATGACTGTCTACTCTCTCTGTTGATGACTGTCTACTCTCTCTGTTGATGACTGTCTACTCTCTCTGTTGATGACTGTCTACTATCTCTGTTGATGACTGTCTACTCTCTCTGTTGATGACTGTCTACTCTCTCTGTTGATGACTGTCTACTCTCTCTGTTGATGACTGTCTCTACTCTCTCTGTTGATGACTGTCTCTACTCTGTCTGTTGGTAACTGGTTCTACTCTCTCTGTTGATGATTGGTTCTACTCTCTCTGTTAATGACTGGTACTCTCTCTCTGTTGATGACTGGTTCTACTCTCTTTGATGATGACTACTGTTTCTACTGATGATGACTACTCTCTGTTGATGATGACTACTCTCTCTGTGGATGACTGTCTCTACTCTATCTGTTGATGACTGGATCTATTTTGTCTGTTGATGACTGGATCTACTCTCTCTGTTGATGACTGTCTACTCTCTCTGTTGATGACTGGCTCTGCTCTCTGTTGATGACTGGTTTTACTCTCTCTGTTAATGACTGGTTCTACTATCTCTGTTGATGATGACTACTTTTTCTGTTGATGATGGTCTACTCTCTCTGTTGATGATGACTAGTCTCACTGTTGATGACTGTCTACTCTCACTGTTGATGACTGTCTCTACTCTCTCTGTTAATGACTGTCTACTCTCTCTGTTGATGAATTTCTACTCTCTCTGTTGATGAATGTCTACTCTCTCTGTTGATGACTGTCTACTCTCTCTGTTGATGACTGGTTCTACTCTCTATGTTGATGACTGGTCCTACTCACTCTGTTGATGACTGGTTCTACTCTCTCTGTTGATGACTGGTTCTACTCACTCTGTCGATGACTGTCTACTCACTCTGTCGATGACTTTCTACTCACTCTGTCGATGACTGTCTACTCACTCTGTCGATGACTGTCTACTCTCACTGTTGATGACTGTCTCTACTCTGTCTGTTAATGACTGTCTACTCTCTCTGTTGATGAATTTCTACTCTCTCTGTTGATGATGACTACTCTCTGTGTTGATGACTGGCTCTACTCTCTCTGTTGATGACTGGCTCAACTCTCTCTGTTGATGACTGGTTCTACTCTCTCTGTAGATGACTGGTTCTACTCTCGCTGTTGATGTCTGTCTACTCTCTCTTTTGATGATGACTACTCAGTTGATGACTACTCTCTCTGTTGATGACTGGTTCTACTCTCTCTGTTGATGACTGTCTCTACTCTCTCTATGTTGATGACTGGATCTATTTTCTCTGTTGATGACTGTCTCTACTCTCTCTGTTGATGACTGGATCTAATTTACCTGTTGATGACTGGATCTACTCTCTCTGTTGATGACTGGTTCTACTCTCTCTGTTAATGATGACTACTTTCTCTGTTGATGATGACTACTCTCTCTGTTGATGACTGTCTACTCTCTCTGTTGATGACTGTCTACTCTCTCTGTTGATGACTGTCTACTCTCTCTGTTGATGACTGTCTCTACTCTCTCTGTTGATGACTGTCTCTACTCTATCTGTTGGTAACTGGTTCTACTCTCTGTTGATGATTGGTTCTACTCTCTCTGTTGATGAATGTCTACTCTCTCTGTTGATGACTGTCTACTCTCTCTGTTGATGACTGGTTCTACTCTCTATGTTGATGACTGTCTCTAATCACTCTGTTGATGATGTCTACTCATTCTGTTGATGACTGTCTATTCACTCTGTTGATGACTATCAACTCTCTCTGTTGATGATGTTGTCTACTCTCTCTGTTGATGATGACTACTCTCTGTTGATGATGACTACTCTCTCTGTTGATGACTGGCTCTACTCTCTCTGTTGATGACTGGCTCAACTCTCTCTGTTGATGATTGGTTCTACTCTCTCTGTTGATGTCTGTCTACTCTCTCTGTTGATGATGACTACTCAGTTGATGATGACTACTCTCTCTGTTGACAACTTTCTCTACTCACTCTGTTGATGACTGTCTACTCACTCTGTTGATGACTGTCTACTCTCGCTGTTGATGACTGGTTCCACTCTCTGTGTTGATGACTGGCTCTACTCTCTCTGTTGATGACTGGCTCAACTCTCTCTGTTGATGACTGGTTCTACTCTCTCTGTAGATGACTGGTTCTACTCTCTCTGTTGATGTCTGTCTACTCTCTCTTTTGATGATGACTACTCAGTTGATGACTACTCTCTCTGTTGATGACTGGTTCTACTCTCTCTGTTGATGATTTTCTCTACTCACTCTGTTGATGACTGTCTACTCACTCTGTTGATGACTGGTTCCACTCTCTCTGTTGATGACTGTCTACTCACTCTGTTGATGACTGTCTACTCTCGCTGTTGATGACTGGTTCCACTCTCGCTGTTGATGACTGTCTCTACTCACTCTGTTGATGATTGTCTCTACTCTCTCTGTTGATGACTGGATCTATTTTCTCTGTTGATGACTGTCTCTACTCTCTCTGTTGATGACTGGATCTATTTTATCTGTTGATGACTTGATCTACTCTCTCTGTTGATGACTGTCTACTCTCTCTGTTGATGACTGGCTCTACTCTCTCTGTTGATGACTGGTTGTACTCTATATGTTGATGACTGTCTGCTATGTCTGTTGATGACTGTCTACTCTCTCTGTTGATGACTGTCTACTCTCTCTGTTGATGACTGTCTACTCTCTCTGTTGATGACTGTCTACTATCTCTGTTGATGACTGTCTACTCTCTCTGTTGATGACTGTCTACTCTCTCTGTTGATGACTGTCTACTCTCTCTGTTGATGACTGTCTCTACTCTCTCTGTTGATGACTGTCTCTACTCTGTCTGTTGGTAACTGGTTCTACTCTCTCTGTTGATGATTGGTTCTACTCTCTCTGTTAATGACTGGTTCTACTCTCTCTCTGTTGATGACTGGTTCTACTCTCTTTGATGATGACTACTGTTTCTACTGATGATGACTACTCTCTGTTGATGATGACTACTCTCTTTGATGATGACTACTCTCTCTGTGGATGACTGTCTCTACTCTATCTGTTGATGACTGGATCTATTTTGTCTGTTGATGACTGGATCTACTCTCTCTGTTGATGACTGTCTACTCTCTCTGTTGATGACTGGCTCTGCTCTCTCTGTTGATGACTGGTTTTACTCTCTGTTAATGACTGGTTCTACTATCTCTGTTGATGATGACTACTTTTTCTGTTGATGATGGTCTACTCTCTCTGTTGATGATGACTAGTCTCACTGTTGATGACTGTCTACTCTCACTGTTGATGACTGTCTCTACTCTCTCTGTTAATGACTGTCTACTCTCTCTGTTGATGAATTTCTACTCTCTCTGTTGATGAATGTCTACTCCTCTCTGTTGATGACTGTCTACTCTCTCTGTTGATGACTGGTTCTACTCTCTATGTTGATGACTGGTCCTACTCACTCTGTTGATGACTGGTTCTACTCTCTCTGTTGATGACTGGTTCTACTCACTCTGTCGATGACTGTCTACTCACTCTGTCGATGACTGTCTACTCACTCTGTCAATGACTGTCTACTCACTCTGTCGATGACTGTCTACTCTCACTGTTGATGACTGTCTCTACTCTCTCTGTTAATGACTGTCTACTCTCTCTGTTGATGAATTTCTACTCTCTGTTGATGATGACTACTCTCTGTGTTGATGACTGGCTCTACTCTCTCTGTTGATGACTGGCTCAACTCTCTCTGTTGATGACTGGTTCTACTCTCTCTGTTGATGTCTGTCTACTCTCTCTTTTGATGATGACTACTCAGTTGATGATGACTACTCTCTCTGTTGATGACTGGTTCTACTCTCTCTGTAGATGACTGGTTCTACTCTCTCTGTTGATGTCTGTCTACTCTCTCTTTTGATGATGACTACTCAGTTGATGACTACTCTCTCTGTTGATGACTGGTTCTACTCTCTCTGTTGATGATTTTCTCTACTCACTCTGTTGATGACTGTCTACTCACTCTGTTGATGACTGTCTACTCACTCTGTTGATGACTGGTTCCACTCTCTCTGTTGATGACTGTCTCTACTCACTCTGTTGATGACTGTCTCTACTCACTCTGTTGATGACATTCTCTACTCACTCTGTTGATGACATTCTCTACTCACTCTGTTGATGACATTCTCTACTCACTCTGTTGATGACATTCTCTACTCACTCCGTTGATGACATTCTCTACTCACTCTGTTGATGACTGTCTACTCACTCTGTTGATGACTGTCTACTCGCTCTGTTGATGACTGTCTACTCGCTCTGTTGATGATGACTACTCTCTCTGTTGATGACGGTCTCTACTCTCTCTGTTGATGGCTGGTTCTACTCTCTCTGTTGATGACTGGCTCTACTCTCTCTGTTGATGACTGGTTGTACTCTATATGTTGATGACTGTCTACTATCTTTGTTGATGACTGTCTACTCTCTCTGTTGATGACTGTCTCTGTTATGACTGTCTACTCTCTCTGTTGATGACTGTCTACTATCTCTGTTGATGACTGTCTACTCTCTCTGTTGATGACTGTCTACTCTCTCTGTTGATGACTGTCTACTCTCTCTGTTGATGACTGTCTACTCTCTCTGTTGATGACTGTCTCTACTCTCTCTGTTGATGACTGTCTCT
>NW_025749127.1:0-27304 GCF_021184085.1 Oncorhynchus gorbuscha
AACACAGGCTATAGTGAGAAAATAATACCTGTTGCATGTTGGAGGCTATGGAAGAACTATGGAATAAAAACAGTTTTTTTTATCTGTTCATACCTTTTCTTTCTCTTGTTCTCTCTGCAGAGATAGCTCTTTTATTTTCTCTCTGGGGTGAGAGAGATCCTCCTATCTTTCCATCTGTCTTTCTCGGCTGAGTCTTCCTCCTCCACTGCTCTTTTCCTTGCTTGCCCTGTCTATCTGATGACTATATATATATATTTCTCTGCTCTCTGCAGTAAGTATTCTATTTATGCCTTCATTTACTTTTCCCCCCAAACAATGTGGTTGTCATCTTTGTGACATTTTGACCTGCAATGGGTTGCATATGAAGAGATCATGTTATTAATTTATGTGTAATTTACCTATGAAAATAAGGTGCATTATTCATTCAACCATGTTTCCAGGATGTCAAGCACGTTGTTCACTTTGAATCGTAACCTTGTATTTCTCTGTCTGTCAGGTGTCTAAGGATGACCGCAGTGACGTGGAGAGCAGCTCGGAGGAGGAGGCTGACACCAACAGAACCAATGACAGGGGGGTTCAAATGGCTTTCTCCCTAAGGCAGAGAACGGCACCAATGGCATCAACGCCACGCCGTCACCACTAAAAGCTGGCCACAGATACGCACCAGCAGCAGGTGATAGAGGAGCCTGCCGTCTGATTCACACTATAGGGCCGAGCCAGGTCAAATATGTCTGGCGTGGTTACACTGCGCATCTACTATTTGTCGGAACTGTGCTGGAAAGGACAATATCAGAGCTAATACTGTTTGGGTCGGCCCTATAGTGAGAATTAGGCATATCTGTGCAGCCTTTCCACTACTAGTTCATCCTATCCCAGATTACATCTTGAAGGGCTTTTCCAGCCTCATCCAGTTCCCTGTACGTTTTAACTTAGTTTCTTCATTCATCTAACTCTTAATTAAATTTTCTTCTTCAGAACTAACAATGATCGATGACTATGACAGCATACGATGGATGAATAGACACACTACTGTGACCCATAGAATCAAAACTGATGAAATGAAGAGAGAAAAAAAGTGCATTCCCTGATGTCAAGTGAATGGGTCTGTAGATATTTGCGGTACCTTATGAACATAGAACGCTTGCTTGTATTCCATTTGTTTAATGTGATGCTGCAGTTTGCCTGAGATTCTCTTCTGTCCGTTTTATTGGTCAGGTGGACTTGAGTTACTACTGTGTATTTTAAGAAGTAATTGTTCAGTTACTTTGTTTCCGGTCAGTTCTGTTCACTGTTTCTATCTTATTAATATGAGACCAATGTTTATTGAATGTTTCACATTTTTTTAAATGTCTTTGGTATACAAAAGAAAATGCATATGAATTTAAATGTGAAGAAGCCAACAGAATCCTCTTCAGTAGAGATCATTCATAGATGTGGTGTGTATTAGGGCTAATAATGTGAGTGTTGAGTACAGAGACAAAAATAGATGTTTATTTGTGTAAGATGTTTTTATTCATATTAACGGTTGGTACATAACCTTGAAGATCCCACCACACAAACTATGATTCAGTATGATCCGAGCAAGTTATGATAAGAGACTGATTTGACATTTAGTTTAAGCTGGAAGGACTCGACCCATTTTTCAGTCAACTCCAGTCCTCTGCCCCTTCTTTTAGCAGACAAATTATGAACTTGACAGTAAATGAAGAGTAGATTCTCCTTTACTCATCTGGGCACACAAAACTTCCACACCCAAATAGTTATCACATAAAAGTCCCATGGGAGGAACAGAAATGTCCATGATTTTGTGGACCAACTATTCAGTTCCAGTCCTCTATGGCTTGAGGACCTCCACGGCTTGGTTTTCTGCCGCTACCTGCAGCTCTTTTTGCTTGTTCATGTAGCGGTATCCCTGCATGGTACACAGGTATCCCCTGTAGAGTGTCAACAGCATCATCGAGGCAGAAAACCCCCGGTATCCGAAGTCGGCGAGTCGCTTTGCGGTGGTCAACATGATGGTGTTCCTGAGGAAGTTATAACCAGCAACGACAAATTGTAGTACAACTAAGGGTAGCTACATAGATCTCATTGTTTACTCGTATTTAACAATGTGGTTCACAGATAACAAAATGTCAACATTTCAACAAAAAAAGTGTAACATCGGATGTTAGTCAAATTCAGGGTATCTGATGTAATTTAGCTAGGTTAGCTAGCTATCAAGGTTAGCAAGCTTTTATCAACACATTGAATAAAAATTGTGACTTTTTTTTCCAGTTTCAAATGACTGCTATGTAAATTGTATTGTCGCTTACCTTGTAAAATATGACAGATTATTGATACCCTTCTCAATGTCAACACACCTGGCCTGCTAACTTCTTCCGTAACTGAAAACAACGGAGTCTTGTGAGGGTCAAAAGTCGTTCGGTTCTTGAGTAATCAGCAGTGGGAGGAGCGGTATAGAAGTTCTGTAGATTTTTCCTAGGTCGGACGTATTTTGATGCTGCACACGTGGGAACAGCGATGGCCACATGTGGAGCAGAGAGTGAAGTTCTGGATGAAAAGATGATCCCGGTGCAGCACCATACGGCAATTTTATAAACTATTACACATTTAACCCACCAGAGAACCGTTTAAGCCTCATTCCGACCACACTTATTCAGGATTTGGGGTATGGCAAGGACAGCAGTGAAACCATATTGATGCTGGATGTCGGTTGCAATTCAGGGGTAAGCTAAAGCTAGCCAGCTAAGGTTAGCCACATAAAGAGATGTAATCATGTTAGCCATCCTTTACAAACTGATCCACCACCCACACATATTAAGACAACAATCACCGAGTTTCATCATCGATCTTTGAATACTTTGAGTTAGATGTCTGTCACTAATGAAGTATTTTCTCATCTATCCATGTGTAATATATAACAGGACCTGACAGTGGCATTGTACAGACACCTTCAACAGAGAGTCTTGTCTGAAGACTCTACAACACCACCCGACACTGATCTCCAACTCCTGGGCTTCGACCTGGACGAAACCCTGATCCTCCGGGCCCAACAGACCAACCCTTTCCCCCAGAGCATCTCTTTCATTCCCTTAGACATCACTGAGGATGCTGCTAGCCAGACCCAGCTACAGGACTACCTGAGACAACATGGCGGCTTCCGCTTCCACCTCTCCCTGTGCCTGGCTGTTACCATGTGGGTCCACCTGAACCACGGAGACGCTGCCCTACTGGGGCTCCTCTCCCGGCTGGCCTCCGTCAGCCAACATCTCCTCCTGGAGGCCCAGCCCTGGAAGTGCTACCGTTCGGCTGCCCGGAGGCTGAGGAAGCTCGGGCGGTCTGACTTTGACCACTTCAAGGAGTTAAAGATCAGAGGAGATGTGGCAGAACAAGCCAGGGAACACTTAGAGAAACACTGTGGGATGGCACTGATGCAGTGTTTCGGTAGTACCAGCTGGGATCGTAGACTGCTCCTCTTTAGGAGAAGAGAGACGGTTGACCTACATACGGTTGACCTACATTTATCCCAGTAGATAAAATGACTGGACTTGTAGTATATGTTATGATGATTGTCTTGAAGGAGTAAACTGAGAACATTTGAAAATTGTCTTCCTTGACAATGAAGTGACAAGGTCCTAAGGAAATATGTATGTGTGCAGAGAAGGAACTCCAAGTTCCTTAGCCTCCTTCACAGCCAGCTCAAGTTCTTTAAGTGCAGCGAAGGACCAGTATGTTGATTGAACACTAGGAGGCAATAATACTCTGTTACTACTTGTATTACCACCATACCTAGTCTATACTTTCAGCTATGCATTTAACTGATCTTACTCGATTTTCATCTTAATAGCGTATATGTTCTGGCAAACAATTATGAATGAACTGTGTGTATGAGAAATGAATTTAATATTTTACTTTTGGGGATGGTTAAAAATAAGAATGAATAAAGCCCATGAATTTACTACTCCAAAGCATCATATCTCTTCAAATAACACGCCCCCTTTCTTCAAGGACCTCTCTCAAAGTTCATATTAAATGAATAGACAAGAAGCAGGTGGTGTCCTTTTTGTTTTGACCTCATGACAACCATTCTCTCGTTGCCTGAGGATGAAGCTTTTTGTACTTACATTATAGGCCTTGAGTACTCTCTTGTTCTTTATTTAAAAACTTCTACACCATCCCATGTGTTACAGCAAGCTTTGATTTTTTTTTTTAAACGTAACATTTTACATTAACATGAAATGACCAGTTGAAACTGCAAGTTTGTTCTTTCTGTAATGAAAATACAAAGACAAAAGTTTGTATCCAAACAAACAACTAGCTACAAAATCAAAACTATTAGATCTTGAATCATGATCTTACGGTATACTCTCCATGCACATAAACAAAAGAAGCAATACATGTGATATAAACTCTTCATCCCAAGCCAGAAGGATCTGAGGGCTCCTCAGTGAGAGCTGAATCTGGAGCTTCCTCGTTGTTCAATCGTTTTAATCAGCAGCTTGGGTGTTGAGCTGAAGCTGCTGAGGTATTTGTTACAGCTGCTCTTAGAACCTGAACAGAACACACCAGTCTAATGGTTAGAGCATAGAATTAGGAATTAGAATGCTAGGATGGACATTAACCTTCTTCTGATGGTATAAAGATAAGGGAGTTGGTCAACCATAGTTTGCTACTACTTTATTTTGATTAGCTAGCCAGTCAGTTTTGGAGGAATGATTACATATATTTTTTCAAATTAACTGCCAACAATACAGTCAATCCACGACATACACTGTCTGAAATCAGTTGTCGATAGGACTTACACAAGTTTTCAATGCAACGGAACCTTTTCATTTTTTATTTAACCTTTATTTAACTAGGCAAGTCAGTTAAGAACAAATTCTTATTTACAACGACGGACTAAAAGCACTGATACTGTATCATAATAGCACTCACAGCTTTCCACGAAAACAAACATTTAGTTTGATGGTCTGTTTACATATGTTTTAGAGGCTTTTTATACAGAACATTTGTTTAAAACCTCTATAGACTGTATTTATAGTTACAATGTATTTGGAAAGTATTCAGACCTTGACTTTTTACACATTTTGTTACATTACAGCCTTATTCTAAAATGTCTTTAAAAAAAGATTCCCTCAATCTACACACAATACCTCATAATGTCAAAGCAAAAATGGCTTTTCAGAAAATGTTTCAAATAAATAAATAAAACGAATGAAAATATTACATTTACATGAGTATTCACACCCTTTACTCAGTACTTTGTTGAAGCACCTTTTGGCAGTGATTACAGCTTCTAGTCTTCTTGGGTATGACGCTTCAAGCTTGGCACACCTGTATTTGGGAAGTTTCACCCATTGTTCTCTGCAGATCCTCTCAAGCTCTGTCAGGTTGGATGGGGAGCGTCACTGCACAGCTATTTCCCAGTCTCTCCAGGGATGTTCGACCGGCTCTGGCTGGGCCACTCAAGGACAAACAGAGACTTGTCCCGAAACCAGTCCTGCGTTGTCTTGGCCTGTGTGCTTAGGGCCATTGTCCTGTTGGAAGGTGAACCTTTGCCCCAGTCTGAGGTCCTGGAGCGCTCTGGAGCAGGTTTTCATCAAGGTTCTCTCTGTACTTTGCTACGTTCATCTTTTCATCGATCCTGACTAGTCTTCCAGTCCCTGCCGCTGAAAAACATCCCCACAGCATGATGCTGCCACCACCGTGCTTCACCGTAGGGATGATGGAAAACATCCCCACAGCATGATGCTGCCACCACCGTGCTTCACCGTAGGGATGGTGCCAGGTTTCCTCCAGATGTGACACTTGGCATTCAGGCCAAAGAGTTCAATCTGGTTTCATCAGACCAGAGAATTTTGTTTCTCGTGGTCTGAGAGTCCTTTAGGTGCCTTTTGGCAACTCAAGCATTTTACTGAGGAGTGGCTTCCGTCTGACCACTCTACCATAAAGCCCCCGATTGGTGGAGTACGGCAGAGAGCCTGGCTAACCGTTGTCTGTATGTAGCCTCGCTACTTCTATAGCCTCGCTACTGTATATAGCCTGTAGTTTTACTGTTGTTTTATTTCTTTACCTACCTATTGTTCACCTAATACCTTTTTTGCACTATTTGGTTAGAGCCTGTCAGTAAGCATTTCTGTAAGGTTGTATACACCTGTTGTATTCAGCGCACGTGACAAATCTACTTTGATTTGATTTGACAATTGTCCTTCTGGAAGGTTCTCCCATCTCCGCAGAGGAACTCTGGAGCTCTGTCAGAGTGACCATTATTTTGTTGGTCACAGCTCTAGGAAGAGTCTTGGTGGTTCATAGCTACTTCCATTTAAGAATGATGGAGGCCACTGTGTTCTTGGGGACCTTCAATGCTGCAGAAATATTTTGGTAACATTCCCCAGATCTGTGTCTCGACACAATCCTGTATCGGAGCTCTACGGACAATTCCTTTGACCTCATGGTTTGTATTTCACTCTGACATGCACTGTCAACTGTGGGGCCTTATATAGACAGGTGTGTGCCTTTTGAAATCATGTCCAGTCAATTTAATTTACCACTGATGGACTCCAAATTGTAGAAACAACTCAAGCAGGATGCACCTGAGCTCAATTTCGAGTCTCATAGCATAGGATCTGAATACTTATGTAAATAAGGTATTTCTGTTTTAAATTTTAATACATTTACAACAAAATAAATCTAAAAACATGTTTTCACTTTGTCATTATGGTGTACTGTGTGTAGATTGATGAGGGAAAACAATATTTAAATACATTTTAGAATAAGGCTGTAACGTAACACAATGTGGAAAAGAGAAGGGCCGGAATACTTCCCAAATGCACTGTATATGACAATAGTTTAGGTTGACAATAATTATATTACACAATTGCTGATATTAAATCTATGTTGGCTGCCATTTTTAATCCATTCTGGAACTTGGTCATTTAATGTGATCTCTATGGGTTGGAGCCTAAACATAAATGCTCTTGTGTTAAAAAAAACAACTGAATTTTGTATGATTCTAGTCAGTGGATGAAAACATTAAATAGAGTACATTTTCTGATGTATTTTTTCAGTAGTACATAGGCTACTTACTGTAGCTGGACACCGACTGGATATTGACAATAGATTGATGTCCAATCCTAGAAGAAAAATAAATAGTGCCGCTTCAGTTTCTGAAATACCTTTAAAACATTGTCCAGTCCTTGTTAAGAACCTCAACTTATAGAAAATGGTCATACTGTATCATGTCCCAGGTTTACCTGTCCTCTCCCTCCATGCCTGTCCTCCTCTCCCTCCATACCTATCCTCCTCTCCCTCCATACCTGTCCTCCTCTCCCTCCATACCTGTCCTCCTCTCCCTCCATATCTGTCCTCTTCTCCCTCCATACCTGTCCTCCTCTCCCTCCATACCTGTCCTCCTCCCCTCCATACCTGTCCTCCTCTCCCTCCATACCTGTCCTCCTCTCCCTCCATTCCTGTCCTCCTCTCCCTCCATACCTGTCCTCCTCTCCCTCCATTCCTGTCCTCCTCTCCCTCCATACCTGTCCTCCTCTCCCTCCATACCTGTCCCCCTGTCCCCCCTCCATACCTGTCCCCCCCTCCATTCCTGTCCTCTCCCTCCATACCTGTCCCCCCTCCATACCTGTCTCCTCTCCTCCATACCTGTCCTCCTCTCCCCTCCATATCTGTCCTCCTCTCCCTCCATACCTGTCTCTCTCCTCCATACCTGTCCTCCTCCCTCCATACCTGTCCTCCTCCATACCTGCTCTCCTCTCCCTCCAGTAGTTTTCCCTCCATCCCTGTAGGTCCTCCTCTCCTCCATACCTGTCCTCCTCTCCCTCCATACCTGCTAATCTCTATGTCCAGGGCCAGCTTGATGTTCATCAGGTCTTGGTACTGTCTCTGAGCTGCCTGACCATGTCTTGCTTGGCCCTCTGCAGAGCATCCTCCAGATCCTCTGATCCTGGACTTGTCCTCCTCTCCCTCCATCCCTGCCTCCTTCACAGCCAGCTCCCCACGGCCCTCAGCATCAGCGATCTGGTTCTCCAGGTTGGCACGCTACGGGAGAGATAGGTATAGTTAGGGTTAGGTTAGAGACTTAGCCTCCTTCACAGCCAGCTCCCCACGGCCCTCAGCATCAGCGATCTGGTTCTCCAGGTTGGCACGCTACGGGAGAGATAGGTATAGTTAGGGTTAGGTTAGAGACTTAGCCTCCTTAACAGCCAGCTCCCCACGGCCCTCAGCATCAGCGATCTGGTTCTCCAGGTTGGCACGCTACGGGAGAGATAGGTATAGTTAGGGTTAGGTTAGAGACTTAGCCTCCTTCACAGCCAGCTCCCCACGGCCCTCAGCATCAGCGATGTGGTTCTCCAGATTGACACGCTACGGGACATCAACACCAGGGCTAAGGTTGCATCGATTTCATGGCATTTGCTTGTGTCACACCAAGTGGCACTTGTTTGATATTACTGTGCCTCAAAGCAGTTCAACTATATAGTGTTATATAATAAGTGAACTACCTGTTGTTTGACAGCCTCTATCTCACTCTGCAGACGGACGATCAAGCGGTTGATTTCGGCTGTCTCTCCCTTGGTGTTCCTCAGCTCGTCTCCATACTGCGTGGCCTGGATGGCAATCTGGTCCAACTGAGATTTAAACACAACATGCATTACGTAAAGACCCCGAATCAGTTGGACTGCTGGTCTAGGATCAGGTTGAAATAATGTTATTCACTATTATCTAAAAAGCTCAAACTGATCCTAGATCAGCACTCCAACTCTGAGAGGCACAGAGTTCTCTTGGACCTTTTTCACACTATCTGCCAAACCACACTTTTTGGCCTGATATTATCCATTAACATTGTCCTGACAGCCTGGTTTCCGCTGCTATGGTAGATGTGTAACAAGGCCAGAGCAGTACGGCTCAGCTCAGAATGTGAAATGGGTATTGATTTCCATGTAGTAAAACAAAATCCCTCTTAACCACTTCAATCTAACAAAATATCTCTTGTCCACTTCAATCTAACAAAATCCCTCTTGTCCACTTCAATCTAACAAAATATCTCTTGTCCACTTCAATCTAACAAAATCCCTCTTGTCCGCTTCAATCTAACAAAATCCTCTTGTCCGCTTCAATCTAACAAAATCCCTCTTGTCCACTTCAATTTAACAAAATCCCTCTTGTCCACTTCAATCCTAGAATAGCCAACTGTTGTTCACCTTGGACTTGTACCACATCTCAGCCTCCTCTCGGCTCTTAACAGCGATGTCCTCATACTGAGCCTTGACGTCAGCCACTATCTGGTCCATGTTGAGGTCACGACTGTTGTCTATCTGTACCACCACAGAGGTGTCCCTGATACTGGCTTGCAGCTCACGCAGCTCCTGGATGTACGAAGAGGTGAACAAACAAACAAACAAACAAACAAACAAACAAACAAACACTCCAAAAGGATTTTACCATAACTTGAGTTCCCGGGAATTGTTTTGTATGTGATCATTACAGTATTTGAACTCACAACTTTGGCATTGATAGCCACTCACTCTCACCAACTGCCTGAACCATACAGGACATACATGTGTGGATTGCAGTTTCTTGGTAATACAGTTATGATCATACCTCTTCATAGATGAACCTGAGGAAGTTGATCTCATCAGTCAGAGCTCCCACCTTGTCTCCCAGGTCTGCCTTCACCATGTGTGCCGAGTCCACATCCTGATAGGACAACATACTATAGTTACCCTCTCTAGTCCCTTCGACTACTACTGTTTTGTAAAAACCTAATACCTTGAAAGAACAACAGTAGGCCACCAAGTACCTTGTCCAAACATACCAGGTGCAATTTATTGAAGACTGAGTGTTTCATTGCAGGACAGCTAATTGGGTTGATGTCAAAATGGATTTTGACATGGTGGTTTGATATTTTCTCAATCTCCCTATACACCTCAGGTCCAGATCCTTCATTTTTGTTTCAGTGGTGAAATTATACCTTACAAGCGTATGGTTTTTTAATCTCGCAGAAGATGGAGCAGGTTTGCTCATACTAGCTATTGTTGTCTCTGTCTCTCTGGGCCTTTTCATTTGCAGTGTTTGTCTAACTTAACCTCACTCTCATGGTACAGCACTGTATCACTGAATACAACATTAAGTTGACACTGACCCAACTCCAGCCACTTTAATAATGGGAATTGATGGGAAATGATGTAAATATATCACTAGCCACTTTAAACAATGCTACCTTATATAATGTTACTTACCCTACATTATTAATCTCATATGCATACGTATATACTGTACTCTACATCATCGACTGCATCCTTATGTAATACATGTATCACTAGCCACTTTAACTATGCCACTTTGTTTACTTTGTCTACATACTCATCTCATATGTATATACTGTACTCGATACCATCTACTGTATGCTGCTCTGTACCATCACTCATTCATATATCCTTATGTACATATTCTTTATCCCCTTACACTGTGTATAAGACAGTAGTTTTGGAATTGTTAGTTAGATTACTTGTTGGTTATCACTGCATTTTCGGAACTAGAAGCACAAGCATTTCGCTACACTCGCATTAACATCTGCTAACCATGTGTATGTGACAAATAAAATGTGATGTGATTTGATTTAAGTTGATGTCATAGTATGGTATTGTGTCCATAAAGTATTCCAAGAGCATCAATGTTATTCTTCTGAGACCATTAAAACACAATTCAGGTATCACTGGGGAAATGTGACACTCTCACCTTTTCAGATTCACAAATTCGTTCTCCATATTTTGTCGCTTGTTGATCTCGTCTTCGTATCTAGGTAAAAACAGAATGACAAGAGACTGACTGTGGTCCGAATGTATCGGGCTTTTGATCATCTTCGGGTCACACTTTGTTATTGGTGTTAAAATGACACCAGGTTATATGTTAGTCAATCTGGGCCAGGAGTTTCTCCATGAACCTGCAGACTAAACGCCTCTCGCTGGCAGCTCTTCCCCCTAGTCATTGTCAGTAAGAAGAGAACAAAAGAGAACTCAACCAACATTCCTGGCAATAACTAGGTGTCCCTACTTGTGTTTGAAGTCATCCACCAGACATTGCATGTTCCTCAGCTCTCCATCCAGATAGATAGACACAGACAGACACAGACAGACAGACAGACAGACAGACAGACAGACAGACAGACAGACAGACAGACAGACAGACAGACAGACAGACAGACAGACAGACAGACAGACAGACAGACAGACAGACAGACAGACAGACAGACAGACAGACAGACGACAGACAGACAGACAGACAGACAGACAGACAGACAGACAGACAGACAGACAGACAGACAGACAGACAGACAGACAGACAGATAGATAGATAGATAGATAGATAGATAGATAGATAGATAGATAGATAGATAGATAGATAGATAGATAGATAGATAGATAGATAGATAGATAGATAGATAGATAGATATGGTGCTTCTGTCACCAACCAAGGAGGGCCTACAGCAGCACCTCGATCTTATGCACAGATTCTGTCAGACCTGGGCCCTGACAGTAAATCTCAGTAAGACCAAAATAATGGTATTCCAAAAAGTCAGTCACCAGGACCACAAATACAAATTCCATCTAGACACTGTTGCCCTAGAGCACACAAAAAACTATACATACCTTGGCCTAAACATCAGCGCCACAGGTAACTTCCACAAAGCTGTGAACGATCTGAGAGACAAGGCAAGAAGGGCATTCTATGCCATCAAAAGGAACATAAATGTCAACATACCAATTAGGATTTGGCTGAAAATACTTGAATCAGTCATAGAGCCCATTGCCCTTTATGGTTGTGAGGTCTGGGGTCCGCTCACCAACCAAGACTTCACAAAATGGGACAAACACCAAATTGAGACTCTGCACGCAGAATTCTACAAATTGAGACTCTGCACACAGAATATCCTCCGTTTACAACGTAGAACACCAAATAATGCATGCAAAGCAGAATTAGGCCGATACCCACTAATTATCAAAATCCAGAAAAGAGACGTTAAATTCTATAACCACCTAAAAGGAAGCGATTCCCAAACCTTCCATAACAAAGCCATCACCTACAGAGAGATGAACCTGGAGAAGAGTCCCCTAAGCAAGCTGGTCCTGGGGCTCTGTTCACAAACACAAACACACCCAGGACAGCAGCACAATTAGACCCAACCAAATCATGAGAAAACAAAAAGATAATTACTTGACACATTGGAAAGAATTAACAGAGCAAACTAGAATGCTATTTGGCCCTAAACAGAGAGTACACAGCGGCAGAATACCTGACCACTGTGACTGACCCAAAATTAAGGAAAGCTTAGACTATGTACAGACTCAGTGAGCATAGCCTTGCTATTGAGAAAGGCCGCCGTAGGCAGACATGGCTCTCAAGAGAAGACAGGCTATGTGCTCACTGCGCACAAAATGAGGTGGAAACTGAGTTGCACTTCCTAACCTCCTGCCCAATGTATGACCATAGTAGAGACACATATTTCCCTCAGATTACACAGATCCACAAAGATTTTGAAAACTAATCCAATTTTGATAAACTCCCATATCTACTGGGTGAAATTCCATAGTATGCCATCACAGCAGCAATATTTGTGACCTGTTGCCACGAGAAAAGGGCAACCAGTGAAGAACAAACACCATTGTAAATACAACCCATATTTATGCTTTTTTATTTTATCTTGTGTCCTTTAACCATTTGTACATTGTTAAAACACTGTATATATATATATAATATGACATTTGGATTGTCTTTATTGTTTTGAAACTTCTGTATGTGTAATGTTTACTGTTAATTTTGATAGTTTATTTAACTTATATTCACTTTATATATTATCTACCTCACTTGCTTTGGCAGTGTTAACACATGTTTCCCATGCCAATAAAGCCCCTTGAATTGAATTGAATTGAATAGATAGATAGATAGACAGACAGATAGATAGATAGATAGATAGATAGATAGATAGATAGATAGATAGATAGATAGATAGATAGATAGATAGATAGATAGATAGATAGATAGATAGATAGATAGATAGATAGATAGATAGATAGATAGATACAGACTCCTACTTGTGTTTGAAGTCCTCCACCAGACCTTGCATGTTCCTCAGCTCTCCACCCAGCTTGGTATTGTCGTTGTTCACCAGGTCCATCTGGCGACGGAGGTTGGCCATATAGGCCTCGAACAGAGGCTCGATGTGTGAGCGGCCCGTCTGCTTACCGTGCAGCAGATCAAACTTAGTCTCTAACATCTTGTTCTGCTGCTCCAGGAAACGCACCTAAAGGGGGAAAAGAGACTCAGATAGTTGAGGACATAGCACATAGTGGGTCTTTGGTGGCCCTGAAGAGAGGCATTTCTCTTTGATTCAAAGACACCTTGGAATTTCTCTTTGACTTGTCATGACCTTCATAAAGTTTATATAGAATCAGATGTAAATGATCGGTAGATAACAGTTGATACTCCATAGATAACCGTGGAATCTCCATAGATAACCATGGAAACACCATAGATAACAGTGGATACTCCATAGATAACCGTGGAATCTCCATAGATAACCATGGAAACGCCATAGATAACAGTTGATACTCCATAGATAACCATGGAATCTCCATAGATAACCATGGAAACGCCATAGATAACAGTGGATACTCCATAGATAACAGTAGATACTCTGTAGATAACAGTAGATACTCTATAGATAACAGTGGATACTCCATAGATAACAGTGGATACTCCATAGATAACAGTGGATACTCTATAGATAACAGTATATACTCTATAGATAACAGTATATACTCTATAGATAACAGTGGATACACCCTAGATAACAGTAGATACTACATAGATAATAGTAGATACTCTATAGATAACAGTATATACTCCCTAGATAACAGTGGATACTCCATAGATAACAGTGGATACACCCTAGATAACAGTAGATACTACATAGATAATAGTAGATACTCTATAGATAACATTTCCCTAGATAACAGTGGATACACCCTAGATAACAGTAGATACTACATAGATAATAGTAGATACTCTATAGATAACAGTATATACTCCCTAGATAACAGTGGATACTCTATTGAATTTGTATTTTTTATTTCACCTTTATTTAACCAGGTAGGCCAGTTGAGAACAAGTTCTCATTTACAACTGCGACCTGGCCAAGATAAAACAAAGCAGTGCGACACAAACAACAACACAGAGTTACACATGGAATAAACAAGCGTACAGTCAATAACACAATAGAAAAAAAGAAAGACTATATACAGTGTGTGCAAATGGCATGAGGAGGTAAGGAAATAAATAGGCCATTGTATCGAAGTAAATACAATTTAGCAAATGAACACTGGAGTGATAGATGAGCAGATGTTGATGTGCAAGTAGAAATACTGGTGTGCAAAAGAGCAGAAAAGTAAATAAAAACAATATGGGGATGAGATAGGTAGATTGGGTGGGCTATTTACAGATGGGCTATGTACAGCTGCAGCGATCGGTTAGCTGCTCAGATTGCAGATGTTAAAAGTTAGTGAGGGAAATATGTCTCCAGCTTCAGCGATTTTTGCAATTCGTTCCCGTCATTGGCAGCAGGGAACTGGAAGGAAAGGCGGCTAAAGGAGCTGTTGGCTTTGGGGATGACCGGTGAGATATAGCTGCTGGAGCGTGTGCTACGGGTGGGTGTTGTTATCGTGACCAGTGAGCTGAGATAAGGCGGAGCTTTACCTAGCATGGACTTGTAGATGACCTGGAGCCAGTGGGTCTGGCGATGAATATGTAGCGAGGGCCAGCCGACTAGAGCATACAGGTCGCAGTGGTGGGTGGTATAAGGGGCTTTGGTGACAAAACGGATGGCAATGTGATAGACTGCATCCAGTTTGCTGAGAAGAGTATTGAAAGCTATTTTGTAAATGACATCGCCGAAGTCGAGGATCGGTAGGATAATCAGTTTAACGAGGGTATGTTTGACGACGTGCGTGAAGGAGGGTTTGTTGCGAAATAGGAAGCCGATTCTAGATTTCATTTTGTATTGGAAATATTTAATGTGAGTCTGGAAGGGGAGTTTACAGTCTTTTAAATTTTAACTTTATTTAACCAGGCAAGTCAGTTAAGAACAAATTCTTATTTTCAATGACAGCCTAGGAACAGTGAGTTAACTGCCTGTTCAGGGGCAGAACGACAGATTTGTACCTTGTCAGCTCGGGGGTTTGAACTTGCAACCTTCCGGTTACTAGTCCAACACTCTAACCACTAGGCTACACTGCCGCTGTCTAACCAGACACCTAGGTATTTGTCATTGTCCACATAATCTAAATCAGAACTGTCCAGAGTAGTGATGCTAGTCGGGCGGGCGGGTGCGGGAAGCGAACGGTTGAAGAGCATGCATTTAGTTTTACTAGCGCTTAGGAGCAGTTGGAGGCCACGGAAGGAGTGTTGTATGGCATTGAAGCTTGTTTGGAGGTTAGTAAACACAGTGTCCAAAGAAGGGCCAGATTTATACAGAATGTTGTCGTCTGTGTAGAGGTGGATCAGGGAATCACCCGCAGCAAGAGCGACATCATTGATATATACAGACAAAAGAGTCGGCCCGAGAATGTAACCCTGTGGTACCCCTATAGACACGCCAGAGGTCCGGACAACAGGCCCTCCGATTTGACACACTGAACTCTGTCTGAGAAGTAGTTGGTGAACCAGTCGAGGCAGTCATTTGAGAAACCAAGTCTGTTGAGTCGTCAGAGATAGTAAATAATAGATAACAGTAGATACTAAATAGATAACAGCACTGAGATTATTGTGGTTATAATGACTAGTCAGTCAGTCCTACTGAGCTCCTCAAGGTTCTATTTCACACCCAAGGCAGCTGTATTTTGTTCCCATTGTTTGTCTGCGATCATCACAAAAGCTTCCTCCCTAAATACAAGGGACTTTTCCACTCTTGAAAGAACATACCACGCCTGACCTATTTTTTTTATTAGGTTACCAGTGAGCTGAATGAGCTGAGAGAAATGGGACATGGAGGGTGCTTTAAATATCTTTCACTTGTTATTAGACATCTTTAAATGGGCTTTGCATCTCAAATTTCCTGCACCATTAGGACATGGTTTGTCTCAAAATGTCTGGTGTTGAGGTCAACTCCTGAGACAAATAGGAGTTTGTTATTGCAGGAAGCTTAGAGCTGTGCACTAGGCTGGTGGTCCATAGCGTAGAACAGACACAACGCCTCTATTGTAACTCTGTTACCCATTCCGTGAGAAACGTCAGATATGATGTAAGCTAAGCGGTGTATCAGTGACCACGGCTGTGAAAGAGCAGGTGACTTTGTTTTCTTGGGTTAACGCGAGTGAAACTGATATACAAAGTCAACAGAAATACAGAACAACAAACAAACAAAAAACTCCTTTGCTTTCATCATCTTTGCTCCTGACCTCCTGACCTCTTTGGGGTTTAACCACCGTGATTATTCTTTGACCCCGCCGGTCATCTATGAACATTTGAACATCTTGCAGAACAATCCTTAATGGCCATGTACTCTTATAATCTCCACTCGGCACAGCCAGAAGAGGACTGGTCACCCCTCATAGCCTGGTTCCTCTCTAGGTTTCTTCCTAGGTTCCTGCCTTTCTAGGGAGTTTTTCCTAGCCACCGTGCTTCTACATCTGCATTGCTTGCTGTTTGGGGTTTTAGGCTGGGTTTCTGTTCGGCACTGTGTGACATCAGCTGATGTAACAAACATCTTTATAAATACATTTGAATTTGATTTGATATAGATTCAGTTACTTCAAGGTTGTAATGAAAAAATACAGAGATGGCAATCACTGTTTGTTCTCCCTTTTTCCAATCAATGGCTAAACCAAGTTAGCTTTCAGTCCTTTAGTAGCTGATTCAGACAGAGGAACACCATCAGAGACATAATACTCCTTGGAAAACAGTGGCAGTTATTGCTACTGGGTGGACTATCCTGATTAAATAAAAAAAGAGACCTTCATAATCCTAAGCGACAACCACACAGACCTTGTCGATGAAGGAGGCGAAGCGGTTGTTGAGGCCCTTGATTTGGTCCTTCTCGTGGATGCGGGCGACCTGCAGGTTGGGGTCGATATCCAGATTGAGGGGGGCCAGCAGGCTCATGTTGACTGAGACAGAGTGGAGAGGGCTGCTGAGCTGGTCACTGGAGCTGGAGATATGCTTGGACCTCAGACTCATGGTGGAAGGGGAGACGGAGAGGGGAGAGGTGGAGGGAGAGTTGGAGACAGTGATTTGGAGAGGAAGAGATGGAGAGGAGTACGGGTCAGAGAGGGAGAGATGGAGAGGAGGGAGAATCAGAGAGGGAGAGATGGAGAGGAGGGATAATCAGAGTGATGCTCATGGACAAGCCAGGACAGGATAGCAGCAGGGCTGTCTGACCTCAGTGAGGTGTCTCAGGCGTTCAGCCCTCCTTTTAAACTCCCCTCCCTCAGGGTGGAGGTGGTTCTCTAGTTCTCTTATTCTCTGGCCACAGAACCAGTTATTCACTCACACCTTTTCTTTCTCCTCTCCCTGGCCCCACATTCTCTCTCTCTCTCTCTCTCTCTCTCTCTCTCTCTCTCTCTCTCTCTCTCTCTCTCTCTCTCTCTCTCTCTCTCTCTCTCTCTCTCTCTCTCTCTTCTCTCTCTCTCTCTCTCTGTCTTCTCTCCCTCTCTGTCTTCCCCATCTTTCTTTCTTTCTTTCTTTCTTTCTTTCTTTCTTTCTTTCTTTCTTTCTTTCTTTCTTTCTTTCTTTCTCTCTCTCTCTCTCTCTCTCTCTCTCTCTCTCTCTCTCTCTCTCTCTCTCTCTCTCTCTGTCTCTCTCTCTCTCTCTTTGTCTCTCTCGCTCACCCTCCCCTCTCTCTCCAAGCTGTGCAGTAGAATACAGAATAGTACTTACTTATTTTGTGTTAACTGTTTAAGTCATTTAAGTAATTTAAGTTAATTTCTGTGCTAGCTTGGCTGAAGAACCAGTTAGACACCTTATTCACTCACCACTGTCCTCTCCCTGGCCCCACACGGCGCACCCTCCCCCTCTCTCTCACCCAAGCTATGCAGCAGAATAAAGGTAGTCTGTCACCACACCCAGATAGTCTTTCTGAGCTGTGCGTGTCCTCAGGTCCATCCTTTGGGCACGCACCCATTCTTTAGTGACTCCTGGGAGAGAGATACAGTGTCATCTCTCTCCAACCTGCTGTACAGTGTCTGCTGTGGCTATCTGAGCAACACTGTGAACCAACAGAAGTTAGTAAACATTCTAGTCTAGTGGATCAACAGTTTCAAGCCCTATAGCTGCAATAGTTTCCATCACCTGCTGTGAACCAGTTGGTATATTTGGTGACCTATTTTCTAAATTTTTATATATCATTTTGCGATGCAGGTCTTAATGTTTTGGTATGTCTTTCTCCCAGTCTTTTCTTCTTCTTATGTGTTTTTTGTGTTTATATTGGGAGACAGTCTTCAGCTCCACCTCTATAGGGTCGTGGTCACACATACTCAGAGCATCATTTGAGGCAGTAAAGGACTGATATAGTAAGGGATTACCCACGAACACCGTTTCCTGGACACAGATCAATTCAAATCAAATCAAATCAAATTTTATTTGTCACATACACATGGTTAGCAGATGTTAATGCGAGTGTAGCGAAATGCTTGTGCTTCTAGTTCCGACAATGCAGTGATAAGATTAAGCCTAATCCTCGACTAAAAATCCAACTCAATGGAGAATCTCAATTGAAAATGATTTTAGTCCAAGAAAGACTCCAACAAATAGTTAATAGATGAACTATGATGTACCCTGGCTTCAGATAGGTGAAAGGCTTTGTGGTAGTTGAAGGTCTTGGCTGAAACATATCATCCGTAGACATCACAATCCTGATAGGATACAAAGGAAACCAAAACATTTCATTAGTTCCATAGGATTATGTTGGATAACCTTTTTGAAAAAGGACTATGTTGTATTCGATTTATATAGGAACAATCTGGACATATGGGATAGAACAGATTAATACATGCAATATATCATGTGAACAATCTGGACATATGGGATAGAACAGATTAATACATGCAATATATCATGTGAACAATCTGGACATATGGGATAGAACAGATTAATACATTAAATATATCATGTGAACAATCTGGACATATGGGATAGAACAGATTAATACATGCAATATATCATGTGAACAATCTGGACATATGGGATAGAACAGATTAATACATGCAATATATCATGTGAACAATCTGGACATATGGGATAGAACAGATTAATACATGCAATATATCATGTGAACAATCTGGACATATGGGATAGAACAGATTAATACATGCAATATATCATGTGAACAATCTGGACATATGGGATAGAACAGATTAATACATTAAATATATCATGTGAACAATCTGGACATATGGGATAGAACAGATTAATACATTAAATATATCATGTGAACAATCTGGACATATGGGATAGAACAGAATAATAGAGATATTTCATGACTTTCTTATTGGCCACATTGCTTGGGCCGCCATCTTCTGACGTTAAATGACGCCACCTTCCTTATTGCTTCAGGTAATATAACAGTCATTATACATCTCAGTAGTCGGCATAGAGTCTAGTGTTTATACAGTCTGTATCCACAAAGCTTGTATTTGGATGTAACATGTTTGTCAAGATGACTTGTTAAACCTGATATTTCACACTAATTTGTACTTCAGCAAACATTGATTTAGTGCAATATATGCTTCCATTATTTTACCATACAAAAAGAGGCTCGACTTTCTTGACGTTTTATGGTAGAAATAAACTGGTATAAATTATTTGCTATTTTAGTACCCACATCGTGTTCATTGGAGTTGGATTCAGTCCTGGTAATTCAATTCACCAGTAAATTGTAAATAGATACCAGTACAGACAAAAAGGCTTTAAAGACCGCAGAACGCAGACCACCAGCCTTACAGACGGTCTGACCTCAAGAAGAGCGGAATGCCTCAAAACATCCAACACATGCATGCAATTACTTCCTGTGCAGAGTCTCACAGCTGTTTCTCACACGAAGAGCATCAACATGAAATGTCGTTGTTCCACTAGGAACCGACAGGTTGCTTGGCCTTATTCATGGGTTCATCGCTCGTAAAGATGGTGGAATTATGATGGAATTAAGTCAAGGTCTGGATGGATACACAGACACACTGATACACAGATAAACCTTCATTAATATGGTGTATCTGTAGACACACCTCCTCCACCACACCTCCATTAATACAATGTATCTGTAGACACACCTCCTCCACCACACCTCCATTAATACAATGTATCTGTAGACACACCTCCTCCACCACACCTTCATTAATATGGTGTATCTGTAGACACACCTCCTCCACCACACCTCCATTAATACAATGTATCTGTAGACACACCTCCTCCACCACACCTCCATTAATACAATGTATCTGTAGACACACCTCCTCCACCACATCTCCATTAATACAATGTATCTGTAGACACACCTCCTCCACCACACCTCCATTAATACAATGTATCTGTAGACACACCTCCTCCACCACACCTCCATTAATACAATGTATCTGTAGACACACCTCCTCCTCCACACCTCCATTAATACAATGTATCTGTAGACACACCTCCTCCACCACACCTCCATTAATACAATGTATCTGTAGACACACCTCCTCCTCCACACCTCCATTAATACAATGTATCTGTAGACACACCTTCATTAATACAATGTATCTGTAGACACACCTCCTCCACCACACCTCCATTAATACAATGTATCTGTAGACACACCTTCATTAATACAATGTATCTGTAGACACACCTCCTCCTCCACACCTCCATTAATACAATGTATCTGTAGACACACCTCCTCCTCCACACCTCCATTAATACAATGTATCTGTAGACACACCTCCTCCACCACACCTCCATTAATACAATGTATCTGTAGACACACCTCCTCCACCACACCTCCATTAATACAATGTATCTGTAGACACACCTCCTCCACCACACCTTCATTAATACAATGTATCTGTAGACACACCTCCTCCACCACACCTCCATTAATACAATGTATCTGTAGACACACCTCCTCCTCCACACCTCCATTAATACAATGTATCTGTAGACACACCTCCTCCACCACACCTCCATTAATACAATGTATCTGTAGACACACCTCCTCCACCACACCTCCATTAATACAATGTATCTGTAGACACACCTCCTCCACCACACCTCCATTAATACAATGTATCTGTAGACACACCTCCTCCACCACACCTTCATTAATACAATGTATCTGTAGACACACCTCCATTAATACAATGTATCTGTAGACACACCTTCATTAATATAATGTATCTGTAGACACACCTCCTCCACCACACCTCCATTAATACAATGTATCTGTAGACACACCTCCATTAATATAATGTATCTGTAGACACACCTCCTCCACCACACCTCCATTAATACAATGTATCTGTAGACACACCTCCTCCACCACACCTTCATTAATGCAATGTATCTGTAGACACACCTTCATTAATACAATGTATCTGTAGACACACCTTCATTAATACAATGTATCTGTAGACACACCTTCATTAATACAATGTATCTGTAGACACACCTCCTCCTCCACACCTTCATTAATACAATGTATCTGTAGACACACCTTCATTAATACAATGTATCTGTAGACACACCTCCTCCTCCACACCTCCATTAATACAATGTATCTGTAGACACACCTCCATTAATACAATGTATCTGTAGACACACCTTCATTAATACAATGTATCTGTAGACACACCTCCTCCACCACACCTCCATTAATACAATGTATCTGTAGACACACCTTCATTAATACAATGTATCTGTAGACACACCTCCTCCTCCGCACCTTCATTAATACAATGTATCTGTAGACACACCTCCTCCACCACACCTCCATTAATACAATGTATCTGTAGACACACCTTCATTAATACAATGTATCTGTAGACACACCTCCTCCTCCACACCTCCATTAATACAATGTATCTGTAGACACACCTCCTCCTCCACACCTCCATTAATACAATGTATCTGTAGACACACCTCCTCCACCACACCTTCATTAATACAATGTATCTGTAGACACACCTCCTCCACCACACCTCCATTAATACAATGTATCTGTAGACACAACTCCTCCACCACACCTTCATTAATACAATGTATCTGTAGACACACCTCCATTAATATAATGTATCTGTAGACACACCTCCTCCTCCACACCTCCATTAATACAATGTATCTGTAGACACACCTCCATTAATACAATGTATCTGTAGACACACCTTCATTAATACAATGTATCTGTAGACACACCTCCTCCACCACACCTCCATTAATACAATGTATCTGTAGACACACCTTCATTAATACAATGTATCTGTAGACACACCTCCTCCTCCGCACCTTCATTAATACAATGTATCTGTAGACACACCTCCTCCACCACACCTCCATTAATACAATGTATCTGTAGACACACCTTCATTAATACAATGTATCTGTAGACACACCTCCTCCACCACACCTCCATTAATACAATGTATCTGTAGACACACCTTCATTAATACAATGTATCTGTAGACACACCTCCTCCTCCGCACCTTCATTAATACAATGTATCTGTAGACACACCTCCTCCACCACACCTCCATTAATACAATGTATCTGTAGACACACCTTCATTAATACAATGTATCTGTAGACACACCTCCTCCTCCACACCTCCATTAATACAATGTATCTGTAGACACACCTCCTCCTCCACACCTCCATTAATATAATGTATCTGTAGACACACCTCCTCCTCCACACCTCCATTAATATAATGTATCTGTAGACACACCTCCTCCTCCACACCTCCATTAATATAATGTATCTGTAGACACACCTCCATTAATATAATGTATCTGTAGACACACCTCCTCCTCCACACCTTCATTAATATAATGTATCTGTAGACACACCTCCTCCTCCACACCTTCATTAATATAATGTATCTGTAGACACACCTCCTCCTCCACACCTTCATGTCTTTGATCTCCACACAAAACTACTAGCGGGTGAACAACATACTATTCTCATAATTAAGTTGAAGGTCAGATTAACCGTAGAGAGAAAAGTGTATAAAAAAGGAATTACTATCCATTACGGTCCAATGCATCTGTTTTTTTTTTGTTGTTTTTTTTTCTTCTTAATATCAAATTTCTGGTTAACTATTAAGTACCTCACTGTGATAGTTTTAAATGAAAACGGTCGAAAAGAAACAAGAATATCTGTTTGGGAGTGGTCTGAGCGGAGAGGGGAAACTGAAAACTGGCTGTTATTAGCAAAGAGGTTTGGAACTCTCTGTACTATTGTTCTATTTACATATTTACCGCATGGTGATGTCATCATGGAAGGGCCAAAACTCCATCCCACCAAAACAGGCTGAAATTCCAGTCTTTTCAAACAGCTCTTTCACTAAAAAGTCATTACCATAATTTTCACAATATCACAGTATTATTCCACCCTCATAGTGTGGAAATACAGTATATATATATATATATATATATATATATATATATATATATATATATATATACAGTATATATATATATGACATAGTAAATCTCGTTTTTGAGTGCACTAGGCCTTTAAAGACTGTGGCAGTCCCACTACTTCCATATATATTTTGTTCATGTTTATTGGACAGGATAGAAAGAGAGGAGAGTGTGCTGAAATAGTAGTGGGCTGGATTCAAACCCCATGCTCCAGCAGGCCAGAGGTATATGTGTTGCAGAGGCTTAGACCTTTAGACTAACCTAGACTACAGGGCCCCTATTTATTTTGGCCCCTCTGATCGTCAGGGCAAGTTCCAACACACAATGACAGGAATGGCATTCCATGAAAATAAAAACAATCCATGTGTTGACATACTGTGTTAGGGAGCAGTGAACTACATCTAGTTCAACCAGTAATTTAACTACATTTTACAGTAGCTTGGTGGTACTTGAACTAAGTAAACATGTTGGTAGTGTTTTCAGTAGTTAATGACTTTTCATGCCATGTAGAGGTGTAGATAACTACTGTAACTACACGCAACTGTTTTACCATGTAGCGATGTAGCTAACTACTGGAACTACACACTACTGTTTTACCATGTAGCGGTGTAGCTAACTACTGGAAATACATACTACTGTTTTACCATGTAGCAGTGTAGCTAACTACTGGAACTACACACTACTGTTTTACCATGTAGTGATGTAGCTAACTACTGGAAATACACACTACTGTTTTACCATGTAGCAGTGTAGATAACTACTGGAACTACACACTACTGTTTTACCATGTAGCAGTGTAGCTAACTACTGTAACTACACGCTACTGTTTTACCATGTAGCGATGTAGCTAACTACTGGAACTACACACTACTGTTTTACCATGTAGCAGTGTAGATAACTACTGGAACTACACACTACTGTTTTACCATGTAGCAGTGTAGCTAACTACTGTAACTACACACTACTGTTTTACCATGTAGCGATGTAGCTAACTACTGGAAATACACACTACTGTTTTACCATGTAGCGATGTAGCTAACTACTGGAAATACACACTACTGTTTTACCATGTAGCAGCGTAGCTAACTACTGGAACTAAATGCTACTTTTGTTTTTTACCAAAATTAAATATGGGTAAAGTAGTCAAGAATATAATTTATTTTTCAGCATCAGACCTGCCTAATTCTCACTTGAAACAGGCTACTAGGCTAAATTGCTAAATGTGCTTATTTTTTTATTTTTTTAACTCTTAGGCCTCCCTCCCTCCTATCTGAGATACCTGCTGAAGCCCTCGTCCTCCGCATACATCAAATTGATCAGAAATACAGTGTAGACATTGTTCATGTTGTAAATGACAATCGTAGCTAGAAATGGCAGATTTGTTTATGGAATATCTACATAGGTGTACAGAGGCCCATTATCAGGTGTACAGAGGCCCATTATCAGGTGTACAGAGGCCCATTATCAGGTGTACAGAGGCCCATTATCAGCAACCATCACTCCTGTGTTCCAATGGCACGTTGTATTCGCTAATCCAAGTTTATAATTTTAAAAGTCTAATTGATCATTAGAAAAACCTTTTGCAATTATGTTAGCACAGCTGAAAACTGTTGTGATGATTAAAGAAGCAATAAATCTGGCCGGTGCATAACTGAGCAAGACGACAAGTACATTAGAGTGTCTAGTTTGAGAAACAAGTCCTTAACTGGCAGCTTCTTTAAATAGTACCCATAAAACACCAGTCTCAACGTCAACAGTGAAGAGGCGACTCCGGGATGCTGACCTTCTAGGCAGAGTTGCAAAGAAAAAGCCTTATCTCAGACTGGCCAATAAAAAAAAAAGATCAAGATGGGCAAAAGAACACAGAGACTGGACAGAGGAGTGGCCAGCACAGTCACCGGATCTCAACCCTATTGAGCTGTTGTGGGAGCAGCTTGACCGTATGGTACGTAAAGAGGTGCCCATCAAGCCAATCCAACTTGTTTGCTTCAGGAAGCATGGGGGGAAAATCTCTTCAGATCACCTCAACAAATGGACAGCTAGAATGCCAAAGGTTTGCAAGGCTGTAATTGCTGCAAATGAATGAATCTTTTGACGGAAGCAAAGTTTGAAGGACACAATTATTATTTAAATTAAAAATCATTATTTATAACCTTGTCAACGTCTTGACTATACTTTCTATTCATTTTGCAACTCATTTCATGTTTTCATGTAAAACAAGAACATTTCTAAGTGAGCCCAAACTTTTGAACGGTGGTGTGTATTTTTGACAACTTTTACTTTTACTTCACTACAGTAATAAAGAAAATTATGTACTTTTTACTCCATACTCCTGACACTCAAATGTACTCGTTACATGTTGAATTCTTAGCATGACAGGAAAATGGTCCAATTCACACATTTATCAAGAGAACATCCCTGGTCATCCCTACTGCCTTTGATCTGGCGGACTCACTAACCACACACAAAAAAAAATTATACTGTATTTTCAGATAATGAGATTGTCTGTGTCCCTATACATGGGGACACAGACAAGAGGACAGAGGTGATGGAACTGAAAAGAGGAAACCTTCTCCTCCTCCAACCAGAGAAGCTACATTTAGAGATACAGGTGCTGAAGATGCAGAACCCTGTACATGGACAAGAAGACAGAGGGATTGTGTAAAGAGGTGATGGAACTGAAGACAGGAAAATCTCTCCTCCTCCAACCAGAGAAGCTACATATAGAGATACAGGTGCTGAAGATGCAGAACCCTGTACATGGACAAGAGGACAGAGGGATTGTGTAAAGAGGTGATGGAACTGAAGACAGGAAAACCTCTCCTCCTCCAACCAGAGAAGCTACATATAGAGATACAGGTGCTGAAGATGCAGAACCCTGTACATGGACAAGAGGACAGAGGAATTGTGTAAAGAGGTGATGGAACTGAAGACAGGAAAACCTCTCCTCCTCCAACCAGAGAAGCTACATATAGAGATACAGGTGCTGAAGATGCAGAACCATGTACATGGACAAGAGGACAGAGGGATTGTGTAAAGAGGTGATGGAACTGAAGACAGGAAAACCTCTCCTCCTCCAACCAGAGAAGCTACATATAGAGATACAGGTGCTGAAGATGCAGAACCCTGTACATGGACAAGAGGACAGAGGGATTGTGTAAAGAGGTGATGGAACTGAAGACAGGAAAACCTCTCCTCCTCCAACCAGAGAAGCTACATTTAGAGATACAGGTGCTGAAGATGCAGAACCCTGTACATGGACAACAGGACAGAGGGATTGTGTAAAGAGGTGATGGAACTGAAGACAGGAAAACCTCTCCTCCTCCAACCAGAGAAGCTACATATAGAGATACAGATGGCCAAGCTTGGAAAAGTTACATTGAACTGTGATTAAGTCTTACCAGAATACTAGTCATATTAGTACTCTATGTCATGTTCATGTTTTAAAAGGAACTGATATTTTTGAGAAGAGGCTTATAAAGAGACATTGCCCTATTTTTAATGAGATGCTTCCCACCTTTTCCAAATAAAATATTGTTCATTGTGAATCTTGCCTGGTTGTCATTCATCCTTTCCTGAAATTGCACAGGGGCACCAAAGAACCAGACTTTTCCCATATCTGACATAAGTGGAGG
>NW_025749128.1:0-27293 GCF_021184085.1 Oncorhynchus gorbuscha
CTGTTTGTTGTCTCTCTCTCTCTCTGGATCTGTTTTTGTTCCTCTCTCTCTGGATCTGTTTATTATTATTATCTATTATTACTATTACTCCCTTGTATTATTACTGTTGTTGATAATATTGTTACTACTAGTAGTATTACTATTGTTACCACTAGTAGTATTACTATTGTTACCACTAGTAGTATTACTATTGTTACTACTAGTAGTATTACTATTGTTACTATTAGTATTATCACTATTGTTACTATTAGTAGTATTTCTATTGTTACTAATAGTATTATCACTGTTGTTACTATTAGTATTATCACTGTTGTTACTATTAATATTATCACCGATGTTGATAATATTGTTACTACTAGTAGTATTACTATTGTTACTATTAGTATTATCACTGTTGTTACTATTAGTATCATCACTGTTGTTGATAATATTGTTACTACTAGTAGTATTTCTATTGTTACTACTAGTAGTATTTCTATTGTTACTACTAGTAGTATTACTATTGTTACTCTTAGTATTACTATTGTTACTCTTAGTATTATCACTGTTGATACTATTAGTATTATCACTGTTGTTGATAATATTGTTACTACTAGTAGTACCACTATTGTTACTACTAGTAGTATTACTATTGTTACTACTAGTAGTATTACTATTGTTACTACTAGTAGTATTACTATTGTTACTACTTGTAGTATTACTATTGTTACTACTGGTAGTATTTCTATTGTTACTATTGGTATTATCACTGTTGGTACTATTAGTATTACTATTGTTACTACTAGTAGTATTACTATTGTTACTATTAGTATTATCACTGATGTTGATAATATTGTTACTACTAGTAGTATTACTATTGTTACTATTCGTAGTATTACTATTGTTACTATTAGTAGTATCACTATTGTTACTCTTAGTATTATCACTGTTGATACTATTAGTATTATCACTGTTGTTGATAATATTGTTACTACTAGTAGTATTACTATTGTTACTATTAGTAGTATCACTATTGTTACTCTTAGTATTATCACTGTTGATACTATTAGTATTATCACTGTTGTTGATAATATTGTTACTACTAGTAGTATTACTATTGTTACTATTAGTAGTATCACTATTGTTACTCTTAGTATTATCACTGTTGTTACTATTAGTATTATCACTGTTGTTACTATTAGTATTATCACTATTGTTGATAATATTGTTACTAATATTTCTATTGTTAATACTAGTAGTATTACTATTGTTACTACTAGTAGTATTACTATTGTTACTAGTAGTATTACTATTGTTACTATTAGTAGTATCACTATTGTTACTATTAGTATTATCACTGTTGTTACTATTAGCATTATCACTATTGTTGATAATATTGTTACTAATATTTCTATTGTTAATACTAGTAGTATTACTATTGCTACTACTAGTAGTATTACTATTGTTACTATTAGTAGTATTACTATTGTTACTATTAGTATTATCACTATTGTTACAACTAGTATTATCACTATTGTTACTATTAGTATTATCACTGTTGTTGATAATATTGTTACTACTAGTAGTATTACTATTGTTACTATTAGTATTATCACTATTGTTACTACTAGTATTATCACTGTTGTTGATAATATTGTTACTACTAGTAGTATTACTATTGTTACTATTAGTATTATCACTGTTGTTACTATTAGTATTATCACTATTGTTACTATTAGTATTATAACCATTGTTACTACTAGTAGTATTGTTACTATTAGTATTATAACCATTGTTACTACTAGTAGTATTACTATTGTTACTATTATTATTATCACTATTGTTACTACTAGTAGTATTACTATTGTTACTATTAGTATTATCACTATTGTTACTATTAGTATTATAACCATTGTTACTACTAGTAGTATTACTATTGTTACTATTAGTATTATCACTATTGTTACTACTAGTAGTATTACTATTGTTACCACTAGTAGTATTACTATTGTTACTATTAGTATTATCACTGTTGTTACTATTAGTATTATCACTATTGTTACTACTAGTAGTATTACTATCATTACTACTAGTATTATCACTATTGTTACTATTAGTGTTATCACTATTGTTACTATTAGTATTATCACTGTTGTTGATAATATTGTTACTACCAGTATTACCACTATTGTTACTACTTGTAGTATTACTATTGTTACTACTAGTAGTATTTCTATTGTTACTATTGGTATTATCACTGTTGGTACTATTAGTATTACTATTGTTACTATTAGTATTATCACTATTGTTACTATTAGTATTACCACTATTGTTACTACTTGTAGTATTTATATTGTTACTACTAGTAGTATTACTATTGTTACTATTAGTATTATCACTGTTGGTACTATTAGTATTACTATTGTTACTATTAGTATTATCACTATTGTTACTATTAGTATTACCACTATTGTTACTACTTGTAGTATTTATATTGTTACTACTAGTAGTATTTCTATTGTTACTATTAGTATTATCACTGTTGGTACTATTAGTATTACTATTGTTACTATTAGTATTATCACTATTGCTACTATTAGTATTACCACTATTGTTACTACTTGTAGTATTTATATTGTTACTACTAGTAGTATTACTATTGTTACTATTAGTATTATCACTGTTGTTACTATTAGTATTATCACTGTTGTTACTACTAGTAGTATTACTATCATTACTATTAGTATTATCACTATTGTTACTATTAGTGTTATCACTATTGTTACTATTAGTATTATCACTGTTGTTGATAATATTGTTACTAATAGTATTATCACTGTTGTTGATAATATTGTTACTACTAGTAGTATTACTATTGTTACTATTAGTATTATCACTATTGTTACTACTAGTAGTATTACTGTTGTTACTATTAGTATTATCACTGTTGTTGATAATATTGTTACTAATAGTATTATCACTGTTGTTGATAATATTGTTACTAATGGTATTACTATTAGTAGTAGTATTATTACTAATATTATTAATATTATCAGTAGTATTATTACTATTGCTCTTACTATTATTACTATGATTATTACTAATATTATACTATTCATACTTTTACTATGATTTATATTATTATTATTGTTACTATTTTATTATTGATATTATCAGTTGTACTATCATTATTCCTACTACTATCATTGTTATTATTATTATTAATGCTATTAGGGATTAGGTTTAGGGTTAGTGTTACAATTAGGTTTAGGGTAAGGGGTTAGTGGTTAGGTTTAGGATCAGGGTTAGGAGCTAGGCTGGGGTTGTGTGTGCGTGCATGTGTGCATGTGTGCATGTGTGTGTGGGGGTGGGGGTTGCTGTTGTTGTTTTTTCTATCATTGCCTGGTACCAGAAGTCCTCACAAGGATAGAAGTGTTGACATTTTGCCAGTCTCCACAAGGAAAAAAAACTTAGAGGTTATGCTTAGGGTTACAATCAGGGTTAGAATTAGGGTTAGAGGTTATGCTTAGGGTTACAATCAGGGTTAGAATTAGGGTTAGGGGATATGTTTAGGGTTACAATCAGGGTTAGAATTAGGGTTAGGGGTTATGTTTAGGGTTACAATCAGGGTTAGAATTAGGGTTAGGGGTTATGTTTAGGGTTACAATTAGGGTTAGGGGTTATGTTTAGGGTTACAATCAGGGTTAGAATTAGGGTTAGGGGTTATGTTTAGGGTTACAATCGGGGTTAGAATTAGGGTTAGAGGTTATGTTTAGGGTTACAATCGGGGTTAGAATTAGGGTTAGAGGTTATGTTTAGGGTTACAATCAGGGTTAGAATTAGGGTTAGGGGCTATGTTTAGGGTTACAATCAGGGTTAGAATTAGGGTTAGGGGTTATGTTTAGGGTTACAATTAGGGTTAGAATTAGGGTTAGGGGTTATGTTTAGGGTTACAATCAGGGTTAGAATTAGGGTTAGGGGTTATGTTTAGGGTTACAATCAGGGTTAGAGGGGTTAGAATTAGGGTTAGAGGTTATGTTTAGGGTTACAATCAGGGTTAGAATTAGGGTTAGGGGTTATGTTTAGGGTTACAATCAGGGTTAGAATTAGGGTTAGGGGTTATGTTTAGGGTTACAATCAGGGTTAGAATTAGGGTTAGGGTTATGTTTAGGGTTACAATCAGGGTTACAATCAGGGTTAGAATTAGGGAGGTTATGTTTAGGGTTACAATCAGGGTTAGAATTAGGGTTAGGGGTTATGTTTAGGGTTACAATCAGGGTTAGAATTAGGGTTAGGGGTTATGTTTAGGGTTACAATCAGGGTTAGAGGTTATGTTTAGGGTTACAATCAGGGTTAGAATTAGGGTTAGAGGTTATGTTTAGGGTTACAATCAGGGTTAGAATTAGGGTTAGGGGTTATGTTTAGGGTTACAATCAGGGTTAGAATTAGGGTTAGGGGTTATGTTTAGGGTTAGAATTAGGGTTAGAGGTTATGTTTAGGGTTACAATCAGGGTTAGAATTAGGGTTAGAGGTTATGTTTAGGGTTACAATCAGGGTTAGAATTAGGGTTAGAGGTTATGTTTAGGGTTACAATCAGGGTTAGAATTAGGGTTAGAGGTTATGTTTAGGGTTACAATCAGGGTTAGAGGTTATGTTTAGGGTTACAATCAGGGTTAGAATTAGGGTTAGAGGTTATGTTTAGGGTTACAATCAGGGTTAGAATTAGGGTTAGAGGTTATGTTTAGGGTTACAATCAGGGTTAGAATTAGGGTTAGAGGTTATGTTTAGGGTTACAATCAGGGTTAGAATTAGGGTTAGGGGTTATGTTTAGGGTTACAATCAGGGTTAGAGGTTATGTTTAGGGTTATGTTTAGGGTTACAATCAGGGTTAGAGGTTATGTTTAGGGTTACAATCAGGGTTAGAATTAGGGTTAGAGGTTATGTTTAGGGTTACAATCAGGGTTAGAATTAGGGTTAGGGGTTATGTTTAGGGTTACAATCAGGGTTAGAATTAGGGTTAGAGGTTATGTTTAGGGTTACAATCAGGGTTAGAATTAGGGTTAGGGGTTATGTTTAGGGTTACAATCAGGGTTAGAGGTTATGTTTAGGGTTACAATCAGGGTTAGAATTAGGGTTAGAGGTTATGTTTAGGGTTACAATCAGGGTTAGAATTAGGGTTAGGGGTTATGTTTAGGGTTACAATCAGGGTTAGAGGTTATGTTTAGGGTTACAATCAGGGTTAGAATTAGGATTAGAGGTTATGTTTAGGGTTACAATCAGGGTTAGATTTAGGGTTAGGGGTTATGTTTAGGGTTACAATCAGGGTTAGAGGTTTTGTTTAGGGTTACAATCAGGGTTAGAATTAGGGTTAGAGGTTATGTTTAGGGTTACAATCAGGGTTAGGGGTTGTTTAGGGTTACAATCAGGGTTAGAGGTTATGTTTAGGGTTACAATCAGGGTTAGAATTAGGGTTAGAGGTTATGTTTAGGGTTACAATCAGGGTTAGAATTAGGGTTAGGGGTTATGTTTAGGGTTACAATCAGGGTTAGAATTAGGGTTAGGGGTTATGTTTAGGGTTACAATCAGGGTTAGAATTAGGGTTAGAGGTTATGTTTAGGGTTACAATCAGGGTTAGAATTAGGGTTAGAGGTTATGTTTAGGGTTACAATCAGAGTTAGAATTAGGGTTAGAGGTTATGTTTAGGGTTACAATCAGGGTTAGGGGTTATGTTTAGGGTTACAATCAGGGTTAGAGGTTATGTTTAGGGTTACAATCAGGGTTAGAATTAGGATTAGAGGTTATGTTTAGGGTTACAATCAGGGTTAGAATTAGGGTTAGGGGTTATGTTTAGGGTTACAATCAGGGTTAGAATTAGGGTTAGAGGTTATGTTTAGGGTTACAATCAGGGTTAGGGGTTATGTTTAGGGTTACAATCAGGGTTAGAATTAGGGTTAGAGGTTATGTTTAGGGTTACAATCAGGGTTAGAGGTTATGTTTAGGGTTACAATCAGGGTTAGAGGTTATGTTTAGGGTTACAATCAGGGTTAGAATTAGGGTTAGAGGTTATGTTTAGGGTTACAATCAGGGTTAGAGGTTATGTTTAGGGTTACAATCAGGGTTAGGGGTTATGTTTAGGGTTACAATCAACTAGGGTTAGAGGTTATGTTTAGGGTTACAATCAGGGTTAGAATTAGGGTTAGGGGTTATGTTTAGGGTTACAATCAGGGTTAGAATTAGGATTAGAGGTTATGTTTAGGGTTACAATCAGGGTTAGAATTAGGGTTAGGGGTTATGTTTAGGGTTACAATCAGGGTTAGAATTAGGGTTAGAGGTTATGTTTAGGGTTACAATCAGGGTTAGAATTAGGTTTAGGGTTATGTTTAGGGTTACAATCAGGGTTAGAGGTTATGTTTAGGGTTACAATCAGGGTTAGAATTAGGTTAGAGGTTATGTTTAGGGTTACAATCAGGGTTAGAATTAGGGTTATTAGGTTAGGGTTATGTTTAGGGTTACAATCAGGGTTAGAGGTTATGTTTAGGGTTACAATCAGGGTTAGAATTAGGGTTAGGGGTTGTTTAGGGTTACAATCAGGGTTAGAGGTTATGTTTAGGGTTACAATCAGGGTTAGAATTAGGGTTAGGGGTTATGTTTAGGGTTACAATCAGGGTTAGAATTAGGGTTAGGGGTTATGTTTAGGGTTACAATCAGGGTTAGAATTAGGATTAGAGGTTATGTTTAGGGTTACAATCAGGGTTAGAATTAGGGTTAGGGGTTATGTTTAGGGTTACAATCAGGGTTAGAATTAGGGTTAGGGGTTATGTTTAGGGTTACAATCAGGGTTAGAGGTTATGTTTAGGGTTACAATCAGGGTTAGAGGTTTAGGGTTACAATCAGGGTTAGAATTAGGGTTAGAGGTTATGTTTAGGGTTACAATCAGGGTTAGAATTAGGGTTAGGGGTTATGTTTAGGGTTACAATCAGGGTTAGAATTAGGGTTAGAGGTTATGTTTAGGGTTACAATCAGGGTTAGAGGTTATGTTTAGGGTTACAATGTTTAGGGTTAGAATGTTTAGGGTTACAATCAGAATTAGGATTAGGGGTTATGTTTAGGGTTACAATCAGGGTTAGAATTAGGGTTAGGGGTTATGTTTAGGGTTACAATCAGGGTTAGAATTAGGGTTAGAGGTTATGTTTAGGGTTACAATCAGGGTTAGAATTAGGGTTAGGGGTTATGTTTAGGGTTACAATCAGGGTTAGAGGTTATGTTTAGGGTTACAATCAGGGTTAGAGGTTATGTTTAGGGTTACAATCAGGGTTAGAATTAGGATTAGAGGTTATGTTTAGGGTTACAATCAGGGTTAGAATTAGGGTTAGGGGTTATGTTTAGGGTTACAATCAGGGTTAGAATTAGGGTTAGAGGTTATGTTTAGGGTTACAATCAGGGTTAGGGGTTATGTTTAGGGTTACAATCAGGGTTAGAATTAGGATTAGAGGTTATGTTTAGGGTTACAATCAGGGTTAGAATTAGGATTAGAGGTTATGTTTAGGGTTACAATCAGGGTTAGAATTAGGGTTAGAGGTTATGTTTAGGGTTACAATCAGGGTTAGAAGGTTAGGTTTAGGGTTACAATCAGGTTTAGGGTTACAATCAGGGTTAGAATTAGGGTTAGGGGTTGTTTAGGGTTACAATCAGGGTTAGAGGTTATGTTTAGGGTTACAATCAGGGTTAGAATTAGGTTAGAGGTTATGTTTAGGGTTACAATCAGGGTTACAATTAGGGTTAGAGGTTATGTTTAGGGTTACAATCAGGGTTAGTTAGGGTTAGGGTTATGTTTAGGGTTACAATCAGGGTTAGAGGTTATGTTTAGGGTTACAATCAGGGTTAGAATTAGGGTTAGGGGTTATGTTTAGGGTTACAATCAGGGTTAGAATTAGGGTTAGGGTTATGTTTAGGGTTACAATCAATCAGGGTTAGAATTAGGGTTAGAGGTTATGTTTAGGGTTACAATCAGGGTTAGAATTAGGGTTAGAGGTTATGTTTAGGGTTACAATCAGGGTTAGAATTAGGTTAGGGGTTATGTTTAGGGTTACAATCAGGGTTAGAGGTTATGTTTAGGGTTACAATCAGGGTTAGAATTAGGGTTAGAGGTTATGTTTAGGGTTACAATCAGGGTTAGAATTAGGGTTAGGGGTTATGTTTAGGGTTACAATCAGGGTTAGAATTAGGGTTAGAGGTTATGTTTAGGGTTACAATCAGGTTAGAATTAGGGTTAGGTTATGTTTAGGGTTACAATCAGGGTTAGAATTAGGGTTAGGGGTTATGTTTAGGGTTACAATAGAATTAGGTTAGAGGTTATGTTTAGGGTTACAATCAGGGAATTAGGTTAGAGGTTATGTTTAGGGTTACAATCAGGGTTAGAATTAGGGTTAGAGGTTATGTTTAGGGTTACAATCAGGGTTAGAATTAGGGTTACAATCAGGGTTAGGTTTAGGGTTACAATCAGGGTTAGAATTAGGGTTAGAGGTTATGTTTAGGGTTACAATCAGGGTTAGGGGTTATGTTTAGGGTTACAATCAGGGTTAGAGGTTATGTTTAGGGTTACAATCAGGGTTAGAGGTTATGTTTAGGGTTACAATCAGGGTTAGAGGTTATGTTTAGGGTTACAATCAGGGTTAGAATTAGGGTTAGAGGTTATGTTTAGGGTTACAATCAGGGTTAGAATTAGGGTTAGGGGTTATGTTTAGGGTTACAATCATGTTTAGGGTTAGAATTAGGGTTAGGGTTAGGGTTATGTTTAGGGTTACAATCAGGGTTAGAATTAGGGTTAGAGGTTATGTTTAGGGTTACAATCAGGGTTAGAATTAGGGTTAGGGGTTATGTTTAGGGTTACAATCAGGGTTAGAATTAGGGTTAGAGGTTATGTTTAGGGTTACAATCAGGGTTAGAGGTTATGTTTAGGGTTACAATCAGGGTTAGAATTAGGGTTAGAGGTTATGTTTAGGGTTACAATCAGGGTTAGAGGGTTATGTTTAGGGTTACAATCAGGTTGTTTAGGGTTACAATCAGGGTTAGAGGTTATGTTTAGGGTTACAATCAGGGTTAGAATTAGGGTTAGGGTTATGTTTAGGGTTACAATCAGGGTTAGAATTAGGGTTACAATTAGGTTATGTTTAGGGTTACAATCAGGGTTAGAATTAGGGTTAGAGGTTATGTTTAGGGTTACAATCAGGGTTAGAATTAGGTTAGGGTTATGTTTAGGGTTACAATCAGGGTTAGAATTAGGTTTATGTTTAGGGTTACAATCAGGGTTAGAGGTTATGTTTAGGGTTACAATCAGGGTTAGGGTTAGGGTTATGTTTAGGGTTACAATCAGGGTTAGAATTAGGGTTAGAGGTTATGTTTAGGGTTACAATCAGGGTTAGAGGTTATGTTTAGGGTTAGGGTTAGAGGTTATGTTTAGGGTTACAATCAGGGTTAGAATTAGGGTTAGGGTTAGGAGGTTACAATGTTTAGGGTTACAATCAGGGTTAGAATTAGGGTTAGAGGTTATGTTTAGGGTTACAATCAGGGTTAGAGGTTATGTTTAGGGTTACAATCAGGGTTAGAGGGGTTATGTTTAGGGTTATGTTAGAGGTTATGTTTAGGGTTACAATCAGGTTAGAATTAGGTTAGGGGTTATGTTTAGGGTTACAATCAGGGTTAGAATTAGGGTTAGAGGTTATGTTTAGGGTTACAATCAGGGTTAGGTTATAGGTTACAATAGGGTTAGAGGTTATGTTTAGGGTTACAATCAGGGTTAGAATTAGGGTTAGAGGTTATGTTTAGGGTTACAATCAGGGTTAGAATTAGGGTTAGGGTTAGGTTATGTTTAGGGTTACAATCAGGGTTAGAATTAGGGTTAGAGGTTATGTTTAGGGTTACAATCAGGGTTAGAATTAGGTTAGAGGTTAGTTTAGGGTTACAATCAGGGTTAGAATTAGGGTTAGAGGTTATGTTTAGGGTTACAATCAGGGTTAGAATTAGGTTAGAGGTTATGTTTAGGGTTACAATCAGGGTTAGAATTAGGGTTAGTTTAGGTTATGTTTAGGGTTACAATCAGGGAATTAGGGTTAGGTTATGTTTAGGGTTACAATCAGGGTTAGAGGTTATGTTTAGGGTTACAATCAGGTTAGAGGTTATGTTTAGGGTTACAATAGGGTTAGAGGTTATGTTTAGGGTTACAATCAGGGTTACAATCAGGGTTAGAATTAGGGTTAGAGGTTATGTTTAGGGGTTACAATCAGGGTTAGAATGTTTAGGGTTTAGGGTTAGAGGTTATGTTTAGGGTTACAATCAGGGTTAGAATTAGGGTTAGTTATGTTTAGGGTTACAATCAGGGAATTAGAGGTTATGTTTAGGGTTACAATCAGGGTTAGAATTAGGGTTAGGGGTTATGTTTAGGGTTACAATCAGGGTTAGAATTAGGGTTAGGGGTTATGTTTAGGGTTACAATCAGGGTTAGTTAGGTTATGTTTAGGGTTACAATCAGGGGTTATGTTTAGGGTTTAGGGTTAGAATTAGGGTTATGTTTAGGGTTACAATCAGGGTTAGAGGTTATGTTTAGGGTTACAATCAGGGTTAGAATTAGGGTTAGGGGTTATGTTTAGGGTTACAATCAGGGTTAGAATTAGGGTTAGAGGTTATGTTTAGGGTTACAATCAGGGTTAGAATTAGGGTTAGAGGTTATGTTTAGGGTTACAATCAGGGTTAGAGGTTATGTTTAGGGTTACAATCAGGGTTAGAATTAGGGTTAGAGGTTATGTTTAGGGTTACAATCAGGGTTAGAATTAGGGTTAGAGGTTATGTTTAGGGTTACAATCAGGGTTAGAATTAGGGTTAGGGTTATGTTTAGGGTTACAATCAGGGAATTAGGTTAGGTTATGTTTAGGGTTACAATCAGGGTTAGAATTAGGTTATGTTTAGGGTTACAATCAGGGTTAGGGTTATGTTTAGGGTTACAATCAGGTTAGAATTAGGGTTAGGGGTTATGTTTAGGGTTACAATCAGGGGTTAGGGTTAGGTTATGTTTAGGGTTACAATCAGGGTTAGAATTAGGTTAGAGGTTATGTTTAGGGTTACAATCAGGGTTAGAATTAGGGTTAGAGGTTATGTTTAGGGTTACAATCAGGGTTAGGGTTATGTTTAGGGTTTAGGGTTAGGAGGTTATGTTTAGGGTTAGAATTAGGGTTAGAGGTTATGTTTAGGGTTACAATCAGGGTTAGAATTAGGGTTAGGGGTTATGTTTAGGGTTACAATCAGGGTTAGTTATGTTTAGGGTTATGTTTAGGGTTACAATCAGGGTTAGAGGTTATGTTTAGGGTTACAATCAGGTAGAATTAGGGTTAGAATTAGGGTTATGTTTAGGGTTACAATCAGGGTTAGAGGTTATGTTTAGGGTTACAATCAGGGTTAGAATTAGGGTTAGGGGTTATGTTTAGGGTTACAATCAGGGTTAGAATTAGGTTAGGTTATGTTTAGGGTTACAATAGGGTTAGAATTAGGGTTAGAGGTTATGTTTAGGGTTACAATCAGGGTTAGGGTTAGAGGTTATGTTTAGGGTTACAATCAGGGTTAGAATTAGGGTTAGGGGTTGTTTAGGGTTACAATCAGGGTTAGAGGTTATGTTTAGGGTTACAATCAGGGTTAGAATTAGGGTTAGAGGTTATGTTTAGGGTTACAATCAGGGTTAGAGGTTATGTTTAGGGTTACAATCAGGGTTAGAATTAGGGTTAGGGGTTATGTTTAGGGTTACAATCAGGGTTAGAGGTTATGTTTAGGGTTACAATCAGGGTTAGAATTAGGGTTAGAGGTTATGTTTAGGGTTACAATCAGGGTTAGAATTAGGGTTAGGGTTATGTTTAGGGTTACAATCAGGGTTAGAATTAGGGTTAGAGGTTATGTTTAGGGTTACAATCAGGGTTAGAGGGGTTATGTTTAGGGTTAGGGTTATGTTTAGGGTTACAATCAGGGTTAGAATTAGGGTTAGGGTTATGTTTAGGGTTACAATCAGGGTTAGAATTAGGGTTAGAGGTTATGTTTAGGGTTACAATCAGGGTTAGGGTTATGTTTAGGGTTACAATCAGGGAATTAGGGAGGTTATGTTTAGGGTTACAATCAGGGTTAGAATTAGGGTTAGGGGTTATGTTTAGGGTTACAATCAGGGTTAGAGGTTATGTTTAGGGTTACAATAGGGTTAGGGTTATGTTTAGGGTTACAATCAGGGTTAGAGGTTATGTTTAGGGTTACAATCAGGTTAGAATTAGGGTTATGTTTAGGGTTATGTTTAGGGTTACAATCAGGTTAGAATTAGGGTTAGAGGTTATGTTTAGGGTTACAATCAGGGTTAGAATTAGGGTTAGGGTTATGTTTAGGGTTACAATCAGGGTTAGAATTAGGGTTAGAGGTTATGTTTAGGGTTACAATCAGGTTAGAATTAATTAGGGTTAGTTTAGGGTTATGTTTAGGGTTACAATCAGGGTTAGGGTTATGTTTAGGGTTACAATAGGGTTAGAGGTTATGTTTAGGGTTACAATCAGGGTTTAGAATCAGGGTTAGGGTTATGTTTAGGGTTACAATCAGGTTAGAATTAGGGTTAGGGTTATGTTTAGGGTTACAATCAGGGTTAGAGAGGTTATGTTTAGGGTTACAATCAGGGTTAGAGGTTATGTTTAGGGTTACAATCAGGGTTAGAGGTTATGTTTAGGGTTACAATCAGGTTAGAATTAGGGTTAGAGGTTATGTTTAGGGTTACAATCAGGGTTAGAGGTTATGTTTAGGGTTACAATCAGGGTTAGAATTAGGGTTAGAGGTTATGTTTAGGGTTACAATCAGGGTTAGAGGTTATGTTTAGGGTTACAATCAGGGTTAGAATTAGGATTAGAGGTTATGTTTAGGGTTACAATCAGGGTTAGAATTAGGTTAGGGGTTATGTTTAGGGTTACAATCAGGGTTAGAGGTTATGTTTAGGGTTACAATCAGGGTTAGAGGTTATGTTTAGGGTTACAATCAGGGTTAGAATTAGGGTTAGGGTTAGAGGTTATGTTTAGGGTTACAATCAGGTTAGAATTAGGGTTAGGGTTATGTTTAGGGTTACAATCAGGGTTAGAATTAGGGTTAGAGGTTATGTTTAGGGTTACAATCAGGGTTAGAATTAGGGTTAGAGGTTATGTTTAGGGTTACAATCAGGGTTAGAATTAGGGGGGTTATGTTTAGGGTTACAATCAGGGTTAGAGGTTATGTTTAGGGTTACAATCAGGGTTAGAATTAGGGTTAGAGGTTATGTTTAGGGTTACAATCAGGGTTAGAATTAGGGTTAGAGGTTATGTTTAGGGTTACAATCAGGGTTAGAATTAGGGTTAGAGGTTATGTTTAGGGTTACAATCAGGGTTAGAATTAGGGTTAGGGTTATGTTTAGGGTTACAATCAGGGTTAGAATTATTAGAGGTTATGTTTAGGTTACAATCAGGGTTAGAATGTTTAGGGTTATCAATGTTTAGGGTTAGAATTAGGGTTAGAGGTTATGTTTAGGGTTACAATCAGGGTTAGAATTAGGATTAGAGGTTATGTTTAGGGTTACAATCAGGGTTAGAATTAGGGTTAGGGTTATGTTTAGGGTTACAATCAGGGTTAGAGGTTATGTTTAGGGTTACAATCAGGGTTAGAATTAGGGTTAGGGGTTATGTTTAGGGTTACAATCAGGGTTAGGGAGGTTATGTTTAGGGTTACAATCAGGGTTAGGTTAGAGGTTATGTTTAGGGTTACAATCAGGTTAGAATTAGGGTTAGGGTTATGTTTAGGGTTACAATCAGGGTTAGAATTAGGTTAGAGGTTATGTTTAGGGTTACAATCAGGGTTAGAATTAGGGTTAGAGGTTATGTTTAGGGTTACAATCAGGGTTAGAATTAGGTTAGAGGTTATGTTTAGGGTTACAATCAGGGTTAGAATTAGGGTTAGGGTTATGTTTAGGGTTACAATCAGGGTTAGAATTAGGGTTAGAGGTTATGTTTAGGGTTACAATCAGGGTTAGAATTAGGGTTAGGGTTATGTTTAGGGTTACAATCAGGGTTAGAATTAGGGTTAGAGGTTATGTTTAGGGTTACAATCAGGGTTAGAATTAGGGTTAGAGGTTATGTTTAGGGTTACAATCAGGGTTAGAGGTTATGTTTAGGGTTACAATCAGGGTTAGAATGTTTAGGGTTACAATCAGGGTTTAGGGGGTTATGTTTAGGGTTACAATCAGGGTTAGAGGTTATGTTTAGGGTTACAATCAGGGTTAGAATTAGGGTTAGAGGTTATGTTTAGGGTTACAATCAGGGTTAGAATTAGGGTTAGAGGTTATGTTTAGGGTTACAATCAGGGTTAGAATTAGGGTTAGAGGTTATGTTTAGGGTTACAATCAGGGTTAGAGGTTAGAAGGGTTAGAGGTTATGTTTAGGGTTACAATCAGGGTTAGGGTTAGAATTAGGGTTAGAATTAGGGTTAGGGGTTATGTTTAGGGTTACAATCAGGGTTAGAATTAGGGTTAGAGGTTATGTTTAGGGTTACAATCAGGGTTAGAATTAGGTTAGGGTTATGTTTAGGGTTACAATCAGGGTTAGAGGTTATGTTTAGGTTTAGGGTTAGAATTAGGGTTAGAGGTTATGTTTAGGGTTACAATCAGGGTTAGAATTAGGGTTAGAGGTTATGTTTAGGGTTACAATCAGGGTTAGAATTAGGGTTTAGGGAGGTTATGTTTAGGGTTACAATCAGGGTTAGAATTAGGGTTAGGGGAGGTTATGTTTAGGGTTACAATCAGGGTTAGAATCAGGGTTAGGGTTATGTTTAGGGTTACAATCAGGGTTAGAGGTTATGTTTAGGGTTACAATCAGGGTTAGAATTAGGTTATGTTTAGGGTTACAATCAGGGTTAGAATTAGGGTTAGGGTTATGTTTAGGGTTACAATCAGGGTTAGAGGTTATGTTTAGGGTTACAATCAGGGTTAGAATTAGGGTTAGGGGTTATGTTTAGGGTTACAATCAGGGTTAGAATTAGGTTAGGGGTTATGTTTAGGGTTACAATCAGGGTTAGAATTAGGGTTAGAGGTTATGTTTAGGGTTACAATCAGGGTTAGAATTAGGTTAGGGTTATGTTTAGGGTTACAATCAGGGTTAGAGGTTATGTTTAGGGTTACAATCAGGTTAGAATTAGGGTTAGAGGTTATGTTTAGGGTTACAATCAGGGTTAGAGGTTATGTTTAGGGTTACAATCAGGTTAGAATTAGAGGTTATGTTTAGGGTTTAGGGTTACAATGTTTAGGGTTAGAATTAGGGTTAGAGGTTATGTTTAGGGTTACAATCAGGGTTAGAATTAGGGTTAGGGGTTATGTTTAGGGTTACAATCAGGGTTAGGGTTATGTTTAGGGTTACAATCAGGGTTAGGGTTATGTTTAGGGTTACAATCAGGGTTAGAGGTTATGTTTAGGTTATGTTTAGGGTTACAATCAGGGTTAGGGTTACAATCAGGTTAGAATTAGGGTTAGGTTATGGGTTACAATCAGGGTTAGGGTTAGGTTATGTTTAGGGTTACAATCAGGGTTAGAATTAGGGTTAGGGGTTATGTTTAGGGTTACAATCAGGGGGTTAGAGGTTATGTTTAGGGTTACAATCAGGGTTAGAATTAGGGTTAGGGTTATGTTTAGGGTTACAATCAGGGTTAGAATTAGGGTTAGAGGTTATGTTTAGGGTTACAATCAGGTTAGAATTAGGGTTAGAGGTTATGTTTAGGGTTACAATCAGGGTTAGAATTAGGTTAGAGGTTATGTTTAGGGTTACAATCAGGGTTAGAATTAGGTTAGGGGTTATGTTTAGGGTTACAATCAGGGTTAGAGGTTATGTTTAGGGTTACAATCAGGGTTAGAATTAGGGTTAGGGGTTATGTTTAGGGTTACAATCAGGGTTAGAGGTTATGTTTAGGGTTACAATCAGGGTTAGAATTAGGGTTAGGGGTTATGTTTAGGGTTACAATCAGGGTTAGAATTAGGGTTAGAGGTTATGTTTAGGGTTACAATCAGGGTTACAATTAGGGTTAGAGGTTATGTTTAGGGTTACAATCAGGGTTAGATTAGGTTATGTTTAGGGTTACAATAGGGGTTAGGGTTATGTTTAGGTTATGTTTAGGGTTACAATCAGGGGTTAGAGGGTTATCAGGGTTAGAGGTTATGTTTAGGGTTACAATCAGGGTTAGGGAGGTTATGTTTAGGGTTACAATCAGGGTTAGAGGTTATGTTTAGGGTTACAATCAGGGTTAGAATTAGGTTAGAGGTTATGTTTAGGGTTACAATCAGGGTTAGAATTAGGGTTATGTTTAGGGTTACAATCAGGGTTAGAGGTTATGTTTAGGGTTACAATCAGGGTTAGGAGGTTATGTTTAGGGTTACAATCAGGGTTAGAATTAGGTTAGAATTAGGTTATGTTTAGGGTTACAATCAGGGTTAGAATTAGGTTAGGGTTACAATGTTTAGGGTTACAATAGGGTTAGAATTAGGGTTAGGGGTTATGTTTAGGTTACAATCAGGGTTAGAGGTTATGTTTAGGGTTACAATCAGGGTTAGAATTAGGGTTAGAGGTTATGTTTAGGGTTACAATCAGGGTTAGAATTAGGGTTAGAGGTTATGTTTAGGGTTACAATCAGGGTTAGAATTAGGGTTAGGGGGGTTATGTTTAGGGTTACAATCAGGGTTTAGAGGTTATGTTTAGGGTTACAATCAGGGTTAGAATTAGGGAGGTTATGTTTAGGGTTACAATCAGGGTTAGAGGGGTTATGTTTAGGGTTACAATCAGGGGTTATGTTTAGGGTTACAATCAGGGGAGGTTATGTTTAGGGTTACAATCAGGGTTAGAGGTTATGTTTAGGGTTACAATCAGGTTAGAATTAGGGTTAGAGGTTATGTTTAGGGTTACAATCAGGGTTAGAATTAGGGTTAGGGGTTATGTTTAGGGTTACAATCAGGGTTAGAGGTTATGTTTAGGGTTACAATCAGGGTTAGAATTAGGATTAGAGGTTATGTTTAGGGTTACAATCAGGGTTAGAATTAGGGTTAGGTTATGTTTAGGGTTACAATCAGGGTTAGAATTAGGGTTAGGGGTTATGTTTAGGGTTACAATCAGGGTTAGAGGTTATGTTTAGGGTTACAATCAGGGTTAGAATTAGGATTAGAGGTTATGTTTAGGGTTACAATCAGGGTTAGAATTAGGGTTAGGGGTTATGTTTAGGGTTACAATCAGGGTTAGAGGTTATGTTTAGGGTTACAATCAGGGTTAGAATTAGGGTTAGGGGTTGTTTAGGGTTACAATCAGGGTTAGAGGTTATGTTTAGGGTTACAATCAGGGTTAGAATTAGGGTTAGGGGTTATGTTTAGGGTTACAATCAGGGTTAGAATTAGGGTTAGGGGTTATGTTTAGGGTTACAATCAGGGTTAGAATTAGGATTAGAGGTTATGTTTAGGGTTACAATCAGGGTTAGAATTAGGGTTAGGGGTTATGTTTAGGGTTACAATCAGGGTTAGGGTTATGTTTAGGGTTACAATCAGGGTTAGAGGTTATGTTTAGGGTTACAATCAGGGTTAGAATTAGGGTTAGGGGTTATGTTTAGGGTTACAATCAGGGTTAGAATTAGGGTTAGAGGTTATGTTTAGGGTTACAATCAGGGTTAGAATTAGGTTAGAGGTTATGTTTAGGGTTACAATCAGGGTTATTGTTAGGGGTTATGTTTAGGGTTACAATCAGGGTTAGAATTAGGGTTAGGGTTATGTTTAGGGTTACAATCAGGGTTAGGATTAGAGGTTATGTTTAGGGTTACAATCAGGTTAGAATTAGGGTTAGGGGTTATGTTTAGGGTTACAATCAGGGTTAGAGGTTATGTTTAGGGTTACAATCAGGGTTAGAGGTTATGTTTAGGGTTACAATCAGGGTTAGAATTAGGGTTAGGGTTATGTTTAGGGTTACAATCAGGGTTAGAATTAGGGTTAGAGGTTATGTTTAGGGTTACAATCAGGTTAGAATTAGGGTTAGAGGTTATGTTTAGGGTTACAATCAGGGTTAGAGGTTATGTTTAGGGTTACAATCAGGGTTAGAATTAGGTTAGAGGTTATGTTTAGGGTTACAATCAGGGTTAGAATTAGGTTTAGGGGGTTTAGGGGTTATGTTCAGGGTTACAATCAGGGTTAGAGGTTATGTTTAGGGTTACAATCAGGGTTAGAATTAGGGTTAGAGGTTATGTTTAGGGTTACAATCAGGTTAGAATTAGGGTTAGAGGTTATGTTTAGGGTTACAATCAGGGTTAGAGGTTAATTTAGGGTTTAGGGGGTTACAATCAGGGTTACAATTTAGGGTTAGAGGGTTATGTTTAGGGTTACAATCAGGGTTAGAGGTTATGTTTAGGGTTACAATCAGGGTTAGAATTAGGGTTAGAGGTTATGTTTAGGGTTACAATCAGGGTTGAGGTTATGTTTAGGGTTACAATCAGGGTTAGAAGGTTATGTTTAGGGTTACAATCAGGGTTAGAGGTTATGTTTAGGGTTACAATCAGGGTTAGAATTAGGGTTAGGTTAGAATTAGGTTAGGTTATGTTTAGGGTTACAATCAGGGTTAGAATTAGGGTTAGGGGTTATGTTTAGGGTTACAATCAGGGTTAGAATTAGGGTTAGGGGTTATGTTTAGGGTTACAATCAGGGTTAGAATTAGGGTTAGAGGTTATGTTTAGGGTTACAATCAGGGTTAGAATTAGGATTAGAGGTTATGTTTAGGGTTACAATCAGGGTTAGAATTAGGGTTAGAGGTTATGTTTAGGGTTACAATCAGGGTTAGAGGTTATGTTTAGGGTTACAATCAGGGTTAGAATTAGGGTTAGGGGTTATGTTTAGGGTTACAATCAGGGTTAGAGGTTATGTTTAGGGTTACAATCAGGGTTAGAATTAGGGTTATGTTTAGGGTTACAATCAGGGTTAGAGGTTATGTTTAGGGTTACAATCAGGGTTAGAATTAGGGTTAGGGGTTATGTTTAGGGTTACAATCAGGGTTAGAGGTTATGTTTAGGGTTACAATCAGGGTTAGAATTAGGGTTAGGGGTTATGTTTAGGGTTACAATCAGGGTTAGAAGGGTTAGGTTAGAGGGTTATGTTTAGGGTTACAATCAGGGTTAGAATTAGGGTTAGAGGTTATGTTTAGGGTTACAATCAGGGTTAGAATTAGGGTTAGGGGTTATGTTTAGGGTTACAATCAGGGTTAGAATTAGGGTTAGAGGTTATGTTTAGGGTTACAATCAGGGTTAGAGGTTATGTTTAGGGTTACAATCAGGGTTAGAATTAGGATTAGAGGTTATGTTTAGGGTTACAATCAGGGTTAGAATTAGGGTTAGGGGTTATGTTTAGGGTTACAATCAGGGTTAGAATTAGGGTTAGGGGTTATGTTTAGGGTTACAATCAGGGTTAGGGGTTATGTTTAGGGTTACAATCAGGGTTAGAGGTTATGTTTAGGGTTACAATCAGGGTTAGAATTAGGGTTAGGGGTTATGTTTAGGGTTACAATCAGGGTTAGAATTAGGGTTAGGGGTTATGTTTAGGGTTACAATCAGGGTTAGAGGTTATGTTTAGGGTTACAATCAGGGTTAGGGTTAGGGGTTATGTTTAGGGTTACAATCAGGGTTAGAATTAGGGTTAGGGGTTATGTTTAGGGTTACAATCAGGGTTAGAGGTTATGTTTAGGGTTACAATCAGGGTTAGAATTAGGGTTAGGGTTTGTTTAGGGTTACAATCAGGGTTAGAGGTTATGTTTAGGGTTACAATCAGGGTTAGAATTAGGGTTAGGGGTTATGTTTAGGGTTACAATCAGGGTTAGAGGTTATGTTTAGGGTTACAATCAGGGTTAGTTAATTACAATCAGGGTTAGTTAGGTTTAGGGTTATGTTTAGGGTTACAATTAGGGTTAGAGGTTATGTTTAGGGTTACAATCAGGGTTAGAATTAGGGTTAGGGTTATGTTTAGGGTTACAATCAGGGTTAGAGGTTATGTTTAGGGTTACAATCAGGGTTAGAATTAGGGTTAGTTATGTTTAGGTTATGTTTAGGGTTACAATCAGGGTTAGGGTTAGGTTTAGGGTTTTACAATCAGGGTTAGAATTAGGGTTAGGGTTATGTTTAGGGTTACAATCAGGGTTAGAATTAGGGTTAGGGGTTGTTTAGGGTTACAATCAGGGTTAGAATTAGGGGTTATGTTTAGGGTTACAATCAGGGTTTAGGGTTACAATCAGGGTTAGAGGTTATGTTTAGGGTTACAATCAGGGTTAGAATTAGGGTTAGGGTTATGTTTAGGTTACAATCAGGGTTAGAATTAGGTTAGGGTTATGTTTAGGGTTACAATCAGGGTTAGGGAATTAGGGTTAGAGGTTATGGGGTTATGTTTAGGGTTACAATCAGGGTTAGGTTATGTTTAGGGTTACAATCAGGGTTAGGGTTAGGGTTATGTTTAGGGTTACAATCAGGGTTAGGGTTATGGGTTACAATCAGGGTTAGAATTAGGGTTAGAGGTTATGTTTAGGGTTACAATCAGGGTTAGAATTAGGGTTAGGGTTATGTTTAGGGTTACAATCAGGGTTAGGTTAGGTTATGTTTAGGGTTACAATCAGGGTTAGAATTAGGGTTAGAGGTTGTTTAGGGTTACAATCAGGTTAGAATTAGGGTTAGGTTACAATCAGGGTTAGAGGTTATGTTTAGGGTTACAATCAGGGTTAGAATTAGGGTTAGAGGTTATGTTTAGGGTTACAATCAGGGTTAGGAGGTTATGTTTAGGGTTACAATCAGGGTTAGAATTAGGGTTAGAGGTTATGTTTAGGGTTACAATCAGGGTTAGAGGTTATGTTTAGGGTTACAATCAGGGTTAGAATTAGAGGTTATGTTTAGGGTTACAATCAGGGTTAGAATTAGGTTAGAGGTTATGTTTAGGGTTACAATCAGGGTTAGGGTTAGAGGTTATGTTTAGGGTTACAATCAGGGTTAGAGGTTATGTTTAGGGTTAGAATTAGGGTTTAGGGGGTTAGAATTAGGGTTAGGGTTATGTTTAGGGTTACAATCAGGGTTAGAGGTTATGTTTAGGGTTACAATCAGGGTTAGAGGTTATGTTTAGGGTTACAATCAGGGGTTAGGTTTAGGGGTTAGAGGTTATGTTTAGGGTTACAATCAGGGAATTAGGGTTAGGTTATGTTTAGGGTTACAATCAGGGTTAGAATTAGGGTTAGGGTTATGTTTAGGGTTACAATCAGGGTTATTAGGTTATAGGGTTTAGGGTTACAATCAGGGGTTAGGGTTAGGTTATGTTTAGGGTTACAATCAGGGTTAGAGGTTATGTTTAGGTTACAATCAGGGTTAGAATTAGGGTTAGGGTTATGTTTAGGGTTACAATCAGGGTTTTATGTTTAGGGTTACAATCAGGGTTAGGAGGTTATGTTTAGGGTTACAATCAGGGTTAGAATTAGGGTTAGTTTAGGGTTACAATCAGGGTTAGAGGTTATGTTTAGGGTTACAATCAGGGTTAGGGTTAGAGGTTATGTTTAGGGTTACAATCAGGGGAATTAGGGTTACAATCAGGGTTATGTTTAGGTTACAATCAGGGTTAGAATTAGGGTTAGGGTTATGTTTAGGGTTACAATCAGGGTTAGGGTTATGTTTAGGGTTACAATCAGGGTTAGAATTAGGGGTTATGTTTAGGGTTACAATCAGGGTTAGGTTATGTTTAGGGTTACAATCAGGGTTAGAATTAGGGTTAGTTAGGGTTATGTTTAGGGTTACAATCAGGGTTAGGGGTTTAGGGTTTAGGGTTAGAATTAGGGTTAGAGGTTATGTTTAGGGTTACAATCAGGGTTAGGATTAGAGGTTATGTTTAGGGTTACAATCAGGGTTAGAATTAGGGTTATGTTTAGGGTTACAATCAGGGTTAGAGGGTTTAGGGTTACAATCAGGGTTAGACGTTATGTTTAGGGTTACAATCAGGGTTAGGGGTTATGTTTAGGGTTACAATCAGGGTTAGGGGTTATGTTTAGGGTTACAATCAGGGTTAGGGGTTATGTTTAGGGTTACAATCAGGGTTAGGGTTATGTTTAGGGTTACAATCAGGGTTAGAGGTTATGTTTAGGGTTACAATCAGGGTTAGGGGTTATGTTTAGGGTTACAATCAGGGTTAGAGGTTATGTTTAGGGTTACAATCAGAATTAGGGTTAGGGTTATGTTTAGGGTTACAATCAGGGTTAGGTTATGTTTAGGTTACAATCAGGGGGTTATGTTTAGGGTTACAATCAGGGTTAGAATTAGGGTTAGGGGTTTAGGGTTACAATCAGGGTTACAATCAGGGTTAGGGGTTATGTTTAGGGTTACAATCAGGGTTAGAGGGTTATGTTTAGGGTTACAATCAGGGTTAGAGGTTATGTTTAGGGTTACAATCAGGGTTAGAATTAGGGTTAGGGGTTATGTTTAGGTTACAATCAGGGTTAGAGGTTATGTTTAGGGTTAGGGTTACAATCAGGGGAATTAGAAGGTTATGTTTAGGGTTACAATCAGGGTTAGAGGTTATGTTTAGGGTTACAATCAGGGTTAGAATTAGGTTAGAGGTTATGTTTAGGGTTACAATCAGGGTTAGAATTAGGGTTAGGGTTATGTTTAGGGTTACAATCAGGGTTAGAGGTTATGTTTAGGGTTACAATCAGGGTTAGAATTAGGTTAGGGGTTATGTTTAGGGTTACAATCAGGGTTAGGGTTAGAGGTTATGTTTAGGGTTACAATCAGGGTTAGTTAGGTTATGTTTAGGGTTACAATCAGGGTTAGAATTAGGGTTAGGTTATGTTTAGGGTTGTTTCAGGGTTACAATTAGGGTTAGGGTTATGTTTTACAAGGGTTACAATTAGGGTTAGAATTAGGGTTAGGGGTTATGTTTAGGGTTACAATCAGGGTTAGAATTAGGGTTAGGGGTTATGTTTAGGGTTACAATCAGGGTTAGAATTAGGGTTAGAGGTTATGTTTAGGGTTACAATCAGGGTTAGAATTAGGGTTAGGGGTTATGTTTAGGGTTACAATCAGGGTTAGTTAGGTTAGGGGTTATGTTTAGGGTTACAATCAGGGTTAGAATTAGGGTTAGAGGTTATGTTTAGGGTTACAATCAGGGTTAGGGTTATGTTTAGGGTTACAATCAGGGTTAGAATTAGGGTTAGGGGTTATGTTTAGGGTTACAATCAGGGTTAGAATTAGGTTTAGGGTTATGTTTAGGGTTACAATCAGGGTTAGAATTAGGTTAGAGGTTATGTTTAGGGTTACAATCAGGGTTAGAATTAGGGTTAGGGGTTATGTTTAGGGTTACAATCAGGGTTAGAGGGTTATGTTTAGGGTTACAATCAGGGTTAGAGGTTATGTTTAGGGTTACAATCAGGGTTAGAATTAGGGTTAGGTTATGTTTAGGGTTACAATCAGGGTTAGAGGTTATGTTTAGGGTTACAATCAGGGTTAGAATTAGGGTTAGGTATGTTTAGGGTTACAATCAGGGTTAGAGGTTATGTTTAGGGTTACAATCAGAATTAGGGTTAGGGGTTATGTTTAGGGTTACAATCAGGGTTAGAATTAGGGTTAGGGGTTATGTTTAGGGTTACAATCAGGGAATTAGGGGTTAGAATTAGGGTTAGAGGTTATGTTTAGGGTTACAATCAGGGTTAGGGTTAGGGTTAGGTTACAATTAGGGTTTAGGGGGTTATGTTTAGGGTTACAATCAGGTTAGGGTTATGGGGTTACAATCAGGGTTAGAATTAGGTTAGAGGTTATGTTTAGGTTACAATCAGGGTTAGAATTAGGTTAGGGGTTATGTTTAGGGTTACAATCAGGGTTAGAGGTTATTAGGGTTAGAGGTTATGTTTAGGGTTACAATCAGGGTTACAATCAGGGTTAGAGGTTATGTTTAGGGTTACAATCAGGGTTAGAATTAGGATTAGAGGTTATGTTTAGGGTTACAATCAGGGTTAGAATTAGGATTAGAGGTTATGTTTAGGGTTACAATCAGGGTTAGAATTAGGGTTAGGGTTATGTTTAGGGTTACAATCAGGGTTACAATTAGGGTTAGGGTTATGTTTAGGTTACAATCAGAATTAGGGGTTATGTTTAGGGTTACAATCAGGGTTAGAATTAGGGTTAGGGGTTAATTTAGGGTTAGGGGTTATGTTTAGGGTTACAATCAGGGTTAGAGGTTATGTTTAGGGTTACAATCAGGGTTAGAATTAGGGTTAGGGGTTATGTTTAGGGTTACAATCAGGGTTAGAGGTTATGTTTAGGGTTACAATCAGGGTTAGAATTAGGGTTAGGGGTTATGTTTAGGGTTACAATCAGGGTTAGAGGTTATGTTTAGGGTTACAATCAGGGTTACAATCAGGGTTAGAATTAGGGTTAGAGGTTATGTTTAGGGTTAGAATTAGGGTTAGAGGTTATGTTTAGGGTTACAATCAGGGTTAGGGGTTATGTTTAGGGTTACAATCAGGGTTAGAATTAGGGTTAGGGGTTATGTTTAGGGTTACAATCAGGGTTAGAGGTTATGTTTAGGGTTACAATCAGGGTTAGAATTAGGGTTAGGGGTTATGTTTAGGGTTACAATCAGGGTTAGAGGTTATGTTTAGGGTTACAATCAGGGTTACAATTAGGGTTAGAATTAGGGTTAGAGGTTATGTTTAGGGTTAGAATTAGGGTTAGAGGTTATGTTTAGGGTTACAATCAGGGTTAGAGGTTAGAATTAGGGTTACAATCAGGGTTAGAATTAGGGTTACAATCAGGGTTAGAATTAGGGTTACAATCAGGGTTACAATCAGGGTTAGGGGTTATGTTTAGGGTTACAATCAGGGTTAGGGGTTATGTTTAGGGTTACAATCAGGGTTAGAATTATGTTTAGGGTTACAATGGGTTAGGGTTACAATTAGGGTTACAATCAGGGTTAGATTTAGGGTTACAATCAGGGTTAGAATTAGGGTTAGGGGTTATGTTTAGGGTTACAATCAGGGTTAGAGGTTATGTTTAGGGTTACAATCAGGGTTAGAATTAGGGTTAGGGGTTATGTTTAGGGTTACAATCAGGGTTAGAATTAGGGTTAGGGGGGGTTATGTTTAGGGTTACAATCAGGGGGTTATGTTCAGGGTTACATTAGGGTTAGAGGTTATGTTTAGGGTTACAATCAGGGTTACAAGGGTTACAATCAGGGGTTAGAGGTTATGTTTAGGGTTACAATCAGGGTTAGGGTTAGGGTTATGTTTAGGGTTACAATCAGGGTTAGAGGTTATGTTTAGGGTTACAATCAGGGTTAGAATTAGGTTAGAGGTTATGTTTAGGGTTACAATCAGGGTTAGAATTAGGGTTATGTTTAGGGTTACAATCAGGGTTAGAATTAGGGTTAGAGGTTATGTTTAGGGTTACAATCAGGGTTAGGTTACAATTAGAATTAGGGTTAGGGGTTAGAGGTTATGTTTAGGGTTACAATCAGGGTTAGAGGTTATGTTTAGGGTTACAATCAGGGTTAGAGGTTATGTTTATTACAATCAGGGTTAGGGTTATGTTTAGGGTTACAATCAGGGTTAGAATTAGGGTTAGGGGTTATGTTTAGGGTTACAATCAGGGTTAGAATTAGGTTATGTTTAGGGTTACAATCAGGGTTAGAATTAGGGTTAGGGGTTATGTTTAGGGTTACAATCAGGGTTAGAATTAGGGTTAGGGTTATGTTTAGGGTTACAATCAGGGGAATTAGGGTTAGAGGTTATGTTTAGGGTTACAATCAGGTTAGAATTAGGGTTAGAGGTTATGTTTAGGGTTACAATCAGGGTTAGAATTAGGGTTAGGGGGGTTATGTTTAGGGTTACAATCAGGGTTAGTTATGTTTAGGGTTACAATCAGGTTAGAATTATGTTTAGGGTTATGTTTAGGGTTACAATTATTAGGGTTATGGGGTTACAATGTTTAGGGTTACAATCAGGGGGTTAGGGATTAGGGGTTATGTTTAGGGTTACAATCAGGGTTAGGAGGTTATGTTTAGGGTTACAATCAGGGTTAGAATTAGGATTAGGGGTTATGTTTAGGGTTACAATCAGGGTTAGAATTAGGTTTAGAGGTTATGTTTAGGGTTACAATCAGGGTTAGGATTAGGGTTATGTTTAGGGTTACAATCAGGGTTAGAGGGGTTATGTTTAGGGTTACAATCAGGGTTAGAGGTTATGTTTAGGGTTACAATCAGGGTTAGAGGTTATGTTTAGGTTACAATCAGGGTTAGAATTAATCAGGGTTAGAATTAGGGTTAGGGTTATGTTTAGGGTTACAATCAGGGTTAGGGGGTTATGTTTAGGGTTACAATCAGGGTTAGAATTAGGGTTAGGGGTTATGTTTAGGGTTACAATCAGGGAATTAGGGTTATGTTTAGGGTTACAATCAGGGTTAGAATTAGGGTTAGGGGTTATGTTTAGGGTTACAATCAGGTTAGAATTAGGATTAGAGGTTATGTTTGGGTTACAATCAGGGTTAGAATTACAGGAGGTTATGGGTTAGAATTAGGGTTAGAGGGTTATGTTTAGGGTTACAATCAGGTTAGTTAGGGTTAGAGGTTATGTTTAGGGTTACAATCAGGGAATTAGGGTTAGAGGTTATGTTTAGGGTTACAATCAGGGTTAGAGGATTAGGGTTACAATCAGGGTTAGAATTAGGGTTAGGGTTATGTTTAGGGTTACAATCAGGGTTAGAGGTTAGGGTTAGGGTTACAATCAGGGTTAGAATTAGGGTTAGGGGTTATGTTTAGGGTTACAATCAGGTTAGGGTTAGGGGTTATGTTTAGGGTTACAATCAGGTTTAGTTAGGATTAGGTTATGTTTAGGGTTACAATCAGGGTTAGAATTAGGGTTAGAGGTTATGTTTAGGGTTACAATCAGGGTTAGAATTAGGGTTAGGGGTTATGTTTAGGGTTACAATCAGGGTTGGAATTAGGATTAGAGGTTATGTTTAGGTTACAATCAGGGATTAGAGGTTATGTTTAGGGTTACAATCAGGGTTAGAATTAGGGTTAGGTTAGGGTTATGTTTAGGTTACAATCAGGGTTAGGGGTTATGTTTAGGTTTACAATCAGGGTTACAATCAGGGTTACAATCAGGGTTAGAATTAGGGTTAGGGGTTTGTTTAGGGTTACAATCAGGGTTAGAATTAGGGTTAGAGCGTTATGTTTAGGGTTACAATCAGGGTTAGAATTAGGGTTA